>NW_004949102.1:4593184-4602580 GCF_000317375.1 Microtus ochrogaster | reverse complement strand
CTCACTTCCTCTTCTGCCCAGCATTCTGTTCTGTTTACTCCTCCCACCTATGTTTTAACCTATCAGGGCAAGCAGCTTCTTTATTTAATTAACCAATGACCTTCCTCCATCAATGCATGAGCTTAACAGTGTTTCTGGGACTTGTGTGAATTACCGTGTAGCTAAAGTGTCTGTTAAAGGATGAACAGTAAACAGGATGCTAATTTGCATGTGCAATATTAAACTCAGCAGTAGTAGTATCAAGTGTTATGCAGAGTTGTTGATGCATGGTGATAATAATAAGCAGTCTTGTTTTAAGTTAGTTTAACATTAGAATATTATTTTTAAAATAGAATGCTTAATGATGCTTTAAATTCTTTGTAGAAAGGGCACCTTTTGGCCTCTTTTCCAGCCAGACTGCAATTTTTGTTCCTTTTGGCAGGTCACTGGAAATACCAGACTCTTTCCAAATCTTTAGTCCTTTGAGTCATTAAAAATTAATTGATTTTGATTGGCGTATTTTTTTTCTACAAATTTTGAGTACAGTTTGGCATTCTGGTTCGTACATGTATTGGGTCATGATCAACTAGGAGTAATTAGCAGATCCAGTACCAGGAGCTTTTGTCGTTTCTTCATGGAGAGTATATTCAAATTCTTCTCTATTAGCTCTTTTGAGGTATACAATGCCAATCCTCAGATGTTAAAGAATGTTTTAAAATTAATGATATTTTTTAATGTGAAGAAACTTTCAGTGTTGTTTGACTGTGGTTCAGCACTCATAATTTTTAATCCAAACACAATAGGAGGGAGAAAAAAATCCTCCCTTTGATCTGAACAAAGGATTGTCTGGGAGATTAAAGTAAGTTCCACCAAAGGCCACCAGAAGGTGAAACAGCATTAGCTTAAACATGTTATCTAAATTGGAAAATAAAAATCCTTAAAAATTAAAACTAGGACCATGCATGACTTTTCTTTCTCTCTCTCTCTCTCTCTTTTTTTTTTTTTTTTTTTTTTTTTTATTGAGGCAAGTCTCACTAAAATGATGTGAGAGAGTGAATGGCTTGAGATCTTGGGTACCTGCATTTTCTGTGATGTAGCACTAAAGACGTTGAACTTGTATTAGCATTTAGAAGAGAACAGCATTTCTCCATTAGTTCTTGTATTTGGAGCCTTAACACTTCTGTAGGTCCATGCCGCCTTTCACAGTGCCTCCAACATCATATGCCGGCCACTCTCTCAATGGTGCCTCCATCCTAGCTCCAATGTGGGACATGTAGCAAATGGGAACCTGGCCAGTGTCACATGGCCTTTATTAACTAACATGCTAGGAATCAATTTTATTAATCTGAAATGTTGAGATCCTGAATAGGAATTTATGTGGTCTTAATTGAATTCCTGAGACGGTAATGACAATTTAATTTCTAAGCGTTTTTATGTTTTCTAGTCTTGAATGGGTGCCTCTGAGCTATGAAAAAGAAAAGCAAACACACATTTCACCCAAGTGTAGCCAGGTGCAGAAGCTCATGTCTACAATCCTAGCACTTGAGTGGGTGAGGCAGAAAGATTGGCATTGATTTGAGATCTGCTGGACTACAGAGTTAGGTCCTGTCTTAATCAAAATCAGGAAACAAACAAATAAATGAGTCAATGAATAGCCAAAATCAACAAAGAAGACATAACCAGAGCAAAAGACTAGGACTCAAAGAGGAACGTTCATCTGGCCAAGACATCATTCCCGTGTTTCCAGGACTAAACTGTCATGTCTAGGTAGTTTGGAATATGCATGCTTGTGTTTTAAGTGCGTTCCCTTAAGCTGCTTACACAGTACTCAACAGATGAAAAATTTTATTAGTAGAATGTTTTTTTCCCTTGGTGGAAATAAGCATTGTATTTATCTTTCTGAGTCTCTTGGCACTTTCTAACATAAATCCTTATTTGATTACTTTTTTTTAAATTCTAAATTTGTCAGAAAAACAATGGCAAGGCGCACATTGCTTCTTCTCTCCCCTGTTCCATTCCTCTGTTTCCCCCACCCCCATCCGGATCGCATCATTTCTCACCTGCCTCTCTCTCCAAACACACACCTCCCCCAGGACTGGCAGCATCTTTTGGAATCTCCTCTCGCCATGGAGGCTGGAAGAACTCAGGGACAGTCACTCTACGACAAGAGGGAAACAGGTGAACCGCAGCCTAAGAACAGTTTAAAGGTGTAATTCAGACATCAGGCGACTTCTTAGGAAACAGAGGTGAAGGAGAAATTAAAAGGCTGCATCTGTGAAGTGGCAGAAAGAAGAGAACCTGTCGATAGCGTGAAGTTGTGAAGACAGAGCTACATTTTGACAACTAGGTCAACATTTTAAAAGGTGAAGAAACACAGCTTAGGCAGATATTGAAGGTATTAATGTAGCTGTCTATTATCATGGTTACTACGTTGGAAAACATATGGATCCCAAATATTTGTAAGCTTTTGATAGCTAGAAATTTTCTTAGGCCGTAACACCGGTTACTGGTTTTAAAACTAATTCCAGTATGTTCCTAGTCATCAAAATGTCACCTGCTTAAGGAAACCATCTAAGACCGTTTTGCAAAAAAAAAAATTGTTTCTATTATTTTTACACTCTTTTAGTTTCTTTGCAGCATTTGCCTGACTCAAAATCCATCCATCCATATATATAAATAAATACCTGTACCTACAATTATACTTATGCATGTGCATTTTAAATCTGCCTCTCCTGCTAGAGAAGGGACAGATATTTTTATTTACTGTTGTAGCTTCAAGACA
The DNA here is from genome assembly GCF_000317375.1 of Microtus ochrogaster. Classification (NCBI taxonomy): domain Eukaryota; kingdom Metazoa; phylum Chordata; class Mammalia; order Rodentia; family Cricetidae; genus Microtus; species Microtus ochrogaster. The sequence continues at coordinate 4,599,819 of NW_004949102.1, read as the reverse complement.
GCAAAATCCAGACATGTGTTGGAAGCACAGTGCGTCCTTGCTAAAAAATGAAAACAACAAAAGCAGTAACATTGACTGAATGCCTAATATTGGGGAATCTTAGATAGTCTCAGTACTCACATACATTTCAAACACATATAGTTAATAACCTAATTCCAAGGTGATAAAACTGAGACCCTAAAGCTTAAATAACCTCTTAAAGTTATCCAGTAGTTGGTGATCTCAGATATTAGCTGATTCTTAGGAGAGTTCAATTTGGGACAAGATGTTTAAGACAAAGTTTAAATGAGAGGCAAGACAAGCTGAGTTATGAGATGCAGAAGTCTGACATAGACATGAGAGGACCAGATGTGCTTCGTGACAGGGCAAGAAAAAACTAACCCAGAGAGCTGGAGGGGAAGTTTTCAGAAAGTTCTACAAAGAGCAATGGTGGATGAGATGAAATCAGAGAGGGTGTAAAGGCCAGTTAGAGATGGAAGGGAATGAACTGATAGATTTCAAAAAATGAAAACTTACCTAGACCTCCCTTGAGTCATACCGAGTTGTTCTCTTCTCATTAAGGTGAATTACAAAATTTAATTGTCTAGTCAACCACAGGTTCATTATTTAAAACCTTAGGAATACACTTTAAAAATTGACATACTATAATAATTGAACATATTGAAAAGGCATATAGTGATATTTCTATACATGCAGGTAATATGGAAGGATCACATCGTGGAAGTTGGCATATTTATTATTTCAAACATTTATCACTTCTTTGTGCTCAAAAGTCTTTCTAGCTATTTTGAAATATGTGAACAATTTGTGTCAACATATGTTGATGATCATCATATACTCTCTTATATAGAACATGAGACGTTAGTCTTGCTGCCTAACTGCACCTCTGTAAGCTCTTGCCATTTGGGGGTAGTTCCAGACATAATATAGAGTTCAGACACTCTTTATTCACTGTTATCTTTTGGAATAACTCCAGCTTCCCATGGAAAGCATCTAGTACTCCAGAGGAGGTGCATAAGAAGAGTTTTGCTTCAGGTGAGCTGGAGAGGTGGCACAGCAGATAAAGTGGTTGGCTTGCAAGCATGAGGACCAGAGAGTTTATATCCTCAGAATCTACCTAAATGCTTGGCTAGGTGAGATGGCCTGCCTTTGATCCCTACCTGTAGGAGGCAGAGACAGGGAATCTTTTGAGCAAGATGGGTAACAAAACTAACTGCAACAGCAAGATCTGGATTCAAAGACAGACTCCCCCTCAGTTAATAAAGTGGGGAATGGCAGAGGAAGATAGTTGATGTGAATGCCTTGGATTTCTGCACACACATGCATACGCATGCATCTGAAAAAAAACAACGAGTGAACATGCATGCACATACATATGTTAATAAAACCTCTAGGGTGTGTAGATAAGGTTCAGTGATTAGTAGCTCCCTTACAGAGGGTGGTTGACAACTTCAGAGAATCCATGTGCTCCTCTGGACTTTGTGGGCACCCGTATTCACGTTTTGCACATGTGCAAACAAACAGACAACTTGAAACAAATCTTTATACATTTTTTTCTGCAATCAGTTTAAAACTGTGTAAAAGTGGAATATTAGACTATTACAAAGACTTTGTACTTACTTATTGATCTCTTAGTTTGATAATCATCAGTTCAAAGCCAAATACATTTCATCTAAATAGCATTAATTCCTAAATATTTTAGGATGCATCTCTGAAAGATCAATACCACTAGAAAAATGACTGCACCATACTTGTTTGTCATAGTCACCAAAGTAGTAATTCTAAGAGCATTATTACTGGAGGGTGTATTTCTCAAGAGTTAAGGATAGAGGAACTTCAACAGGGAAGACAGAGCATCTGAATCACTTATTTTTCTAATGTGTGTGACAGAAAGCAATCTAAGGGAGTAAGGTTTATTTTTACTTGAGGAATTTAGTCCATGATATTGGGGAACCTGTGGCAGCAGGAACATAAGGCATTGATCACACAGCTTAGGAAGCAGAGAGAGGTAAGTTGCTGTACTGTACTTGACTTCTCCTTTTTTCTATTCAGGAACCCCAGCCTATTTGGTGATTCTGTCCACATTCCAAATGAATCTTCCCTCTCAGTTTAACCTCTCTGAGAACACCTTCTATAGGCCCAGAGAGACGTGTTTCTGAGACAATCCTACCCTAGTTGAGTTGATTTGGAAGACTGACAATCATAGAATCCAAAGTTTAGCCCAAGAGGAAGCCCTTCTTATTTCTAACTAAGCTTGAAGCTTTTATAGTTATTAGAATTCATGGAGTTCTAGGCTGTAGTAACTGTGGCCATGGGAAAAGAGCCACAGTCACTGCCAACTCCACAGAAACAGACCAAGTACTATAAGAATTATAGCTATTCTCTCTTGCCATCCCATCTCTGGCAACACCCAGCATTGGATTGGACTCAGACAGAAGTCAAGGGGAAGGCCAGGCTGCAATGGTTCATAGCTGCCAACCTCTGAATAGTAAGATCAGGAAGGGTGCAGAGTTGATTGAGGGTTGCAATTTGTTCCTATCCACCTTCACGCAGACCCCTATAGGACATGCTTTTCTTTTTTCTTTCCTTTTCTTTCTTTTTTTTTCTTTTGGTAAGGATTCCTTTTGAGACATACTCTTACATCACAGTGCCCAAAGTGTTTCACTATCACTTTGAACTGTACACATTCTCCATGTGACAGAAGACAATTATTTACTCTCTCAAAAGTCATGAGCTGGTGGAGTCAGGTATTTTGTTGAAGAGCTTTTCTTTTCTCCCTTCCAATGATATTGCTTTTTTTTTTCAACTAATCTTTATGCTACAAAAGAGCTATATTTTAATATTCTAGCTTCCAACACTGACAAACCAAGGCATAAGGAAGTGTTACTAACTGTCTTTCGAAGATGCTTTGCTTTGCTCTGTTCCAATTAGGCTTAAGATATTTAGATGAGAAAACATAGTTCTGGTTCATTTAAGATAAGCTTCCAGTAAGAGGCAGTTTGGAGTTTGCTGCTGGAAACCGGCAGGGGTTGTAAAATCCAGAGTCTAGTTAGATAATCCTTTAACTATTGAGTCTGTAGTAAGATGAGGAGGAACCAGAAGACTGCCTAGTCTAGCAAAACGGGAGAACAGGTGTTATTTCCAGTTGTCTTGTCCATCCCAGAGACATCTTGGCGCCCATAGCTTAGGAAAACAACAAGAAAGGCATATGGGGTAAGGGAGTAGGGAAATGAGTGGAGGTGTTGGTAAGGGCAGGCAGAGACTGGGGAGGAAGGCTCCCTGTTACTGGAACACTCTGCTTCAAGATGAAGAAAGGGTCAGGACAAACTCAGAGTTCCCAAGACTTTCTGAAGAACAGACTCTGTAGCTTCTGCTTCTTAGGAACTGGACGGCCAGATTATTGCAGCTCTGGAAGAAAACCAGAGATCTGCAGCATAGACATTTAGAACATAGAAGGATGGCCTGACACAACTAAGAGACGTAACACTTCTTACAAATACAACCAAGAGAGTTAAGGAACCTGTCAGTAATAACACATATAATGGTGATTAGCAAGGTTGAACATATTGATCACAAATATGAAACAATCCCAAATATAAAATGATCCAAAATCCTAAACTGTCTGAGTGCCAACATAACAGAACAAGTGGAAAATTATATTCCTGACCTCATGTGATAAGCTGCAGTTAACATATATACACATTAAAAATATCACATAAAATCACCTTCAAGGTATCTGGATAAGGCATAAATAAAACATAAAACAATAACAGGTTAGACTTGATTATCAGTCCCCAGTTACCTCATTTTATATACGCATATCCCAGTATCTGAAATCATCATACCACATAAGTACGGTACCACCATTTTGGATAAGGGACACTCCACATCTCTTGAGATTTTCCTCTAACATCCCCATGATGAGAAGATCCTACAACTCCTGTGTTAAGGTTCACAAGGAAACAATCTTTTCTTTGACAGTGACACATCCAATGGGGCTACACTGAAGACTGGCAACTACCGCTTGTTATTCATATGTGGGAGGTAACGCATTGATCTTCTGGAGATACACAGCAGGGTAGTAGTTTCCACAGGTTGGGAAGGGTGACAAAAAGGGACAGAGAATTATTGGCATAGAGATTTAATGATTAAACAGGTTAAGTTCTAGTACTCCATAACAAAGTAGGGACACTATAGTTAACAGTAATTCACTGTATATTTTAAAGTATATAAGAGGAAAGATTTTTAAATGTTTTAAACACAAAGAAATGATAAATGTTTGAGGTGATAGACATGCTAATTACACTGGGTTGATCATTGCCCATCATGTACAGGAATTCCAATTCCATCGTACCCCATGATTATGTACAATTACTATGTTTCAATTATGACTAAAAATGAAATTAGCCATAAAAAAGATAATGGAGCATTGTTTAATCAAGTGATCCTTACATGTGTTAATATATAGAATGAGCACTGATAGACAGGCCATCTTTCTACTGGTACAATCCTGATTACTACAATCTTGTTGATTCATCTCTTATAGATATTACATTTTAATGGATTTTTCATTTAAAAAAACTTCACTCGAATAAAGGACTGTGTTTTCTTTCACTTATCAGTGGATAAATGGATCTTATTTGAAATAAATCTCTCTGCTTGTCTAGGACTCACACACACACACACACACACTAGTTAGATCAACATTAATCTTTCCTTGCATGGAGGAATGACAGTTGTATAACAAATCTTTAACATAACTTCCATATAGTGGTAACATCTAAATTTTTGTGAAGAGTCAAGGATGTTCATTGTTCCGAGACTGCTTTGAAAGAGCACACATGTGCGCGCGCACACACACATGCACACACAATTTCTACAAATCGGGACAATGGAAAAACGCATGTTTTGTAACCCATTTCTCACTTCAGGCATCTCCAGTTGCCTGGTCACAGCTGATTGAGAGCTGATTTTGAGGAGTTTGCTTCCTCAATGTGGGGTGGCTCAGACCAGACAACAGATTTCAAATTTGCAGACCTCCATGTCCCAGGAGAGGGGGTTCCCTTCTTTCTTTTTATGTTTTCTCTAAATATTGCTATTTTCTTCCTTTTCTATTTTCTTTTTTCCCCCATCTTGGGTCCACGTACCAAGCATGTTGGGCTTGTTTAATGAAGACAAAAAACTTACATAGATTGTATCCTCCTGCCTCAGGTTCATGAGTATTAAGAATCAGAATAGTCATATTTTTTCTTTCAATAAATTAAATTGTTTTATAAAGTCTTGTTTATTATAAAGAATATTGAAACAAATAAGAAAAATATAAGGAGAAAAGTAATGTGCTCTAATTTCACTGAAATAACAAATGACTACCTTTTAAATTTATCTTTTAATTTCATTTTACATTTCATCCACAGGTCATCCCCCCCCGCCTCCCCCAGACCAACCCCCATCCACTCCTCCTAGTGGGTAAGGGCTCCCATGTGAAGTCAACAAAGTCTGGTATATTAAGTTGGGGCAGGACCAAGCCCCTCTTCCTGCATTAATGCCGAACATAACATTCCACCATAGGGAATGGGCTCCAGTAAGCCCATTCCATGCACCAGGATAGATCCTGGTCCTACTGCCAGGTGCCTCACAGGTAGTCCAAGCTTCACCTTTGTCGTCCACATATGGAGGGCCTAGCTTGATCCCATGGAGACTCCACAGCTGTCAGCTTAGAGCTCTTGAGTTTCCATGAGCTTGGTTTAGCTGTCTCTAGATTTCCCTATCATGATCTTGACCTCCCTTTCTCTTTATTCCCTCTTCTCTCTCTTCAATTGGATTCCTGGAGCTTGGCCTGGGGCTTGGTTGTGGATTTCTGCATCTGGTTCTGTCAGTTGCTGGATGAAGGCTCTATGGTGATAGTTGGGATATTCACCAATCTGAATACAGGGGAAAGCTAGTTTATGCTCCCTCTCCACTATTGCTAGGAGTCTTAACTGAGGTCATTGTTGTAGATTCTTGGGAATTTCCCTAGCACCAGGTTTCTCCCTAACCCCATACAAACATATTCCATTTCAATTCTGAAACTGCTTGTATTGATCAAGAAAAGACAGCTCTGTTAATATTTGACTTATGTACTTAGGAGAAATTTCACTGTTTGATCCACTATTCTATTTCCTGAGAACACAGTCAGGAGTTAGAGGGTTCAACTGAGGTGGGCGCAGTGGTTAGCCTGGACATGTCTCTGCGAAATGTTCATCCAATTTCGGGGTGTAGCTGATGTTCTATGAAGGCTCCCCAAAGGCTGAAAATGCTCCCCCAACTGATCCTGTGACTTAGATGCACCTCTCTCATCAAAGAATGGTTTTATCTCCCAATGGTTTTTATAACTTCCTAGGGAAGAAAAAAGTTACCAATGCACTAAGTTAACTCTCTTAATATTTATTTATTGCTATGAGGGGCTCAGGATTTTGTAGCTCTCTGGGGTAACTTGTGAGGGTTTTGTGGAAGCATGTGAGCAAATGTGTGTGACATACACAAACTCTGCTGTAGTCCAAACTTTTCTTTTTCTTTCTCTAGGCATTATGTTCTCTAGGCTTTTTGTGATCGTTTTAGGTTTTTTTTTTATTGCTATTGGTGAATTTTTGTTTAAA
>NW_004949102.1:4571214-4592899 GCF_000317375.1 Microtus ochrogaster | reverse complement strand
CACAGACACAGAGAGAGAGACAGAGAGAGAGAGAGAGAGAGAGAGAGAGAGACAGAGAGAGAGAACGAGAGACAGAGAGGGAGAGAAGAGAGGATACTAGTCATTTATTCTGGAAATCCTGTTGGCAGATTTGTGTGCTCAACTTGGTTGAGTGGATTTCTCACTAACCACTTTCTGGTCTTTCTGCACACACAAGCGTTATATATCTGAGGACAGACACTGTTTCTCAGGCTTTGTCTAGAAGGCAGTGTGCCTTCTCCCCTGTGCTGTGCAGTATTGGCTAAGTGTTTCCCTGAAAGAGCTGCACATTAACAGTCTTCAAGCACCATTTCCTGCTTTTCTCATGCTTAGGTAATGCTCTTGATAAACCTCTCCATTAAGTATGTTCCTTTACATTCACCAATGTATGTATTATTTAGTTGAGTTTTGCTTTCTAACTCTGGAAGTAAAGGCAGTTTTCAAAGTTATCTATTACTTGTGAAAATAATAAAGTAGCAGGCTTTAGTCTTTTGAGTATGTTTTATTACACTTTATATCAGAACTTCAGTAGGAAATTCAGCATTTCATTATTTTGTTTAAATTTTAGAATGTCTTAATCTAATAAAAAGACAAGTCTTTGGCTGTGGTCTATTTGCATTTACACAACATTAACGCTCATGGAAAACAGTGTAACACTCCGTGGTTCTATGCACATGTACTGATTTTTTTTTAAAAAAAAAGCCCGGAATCTGATTTACTGAATGAGAAATACGTTAAAGAGATACATCGGATTTTAAAATGATCAGAATTGTTTCAAGGATCACTTTTGAGTCTCATTCTTTTCCTTCTCTTAGAGATTTAGGTCCATTCATTATGCCTTGTTTGGTGATTATATTCAGTTCACATGATCAATGTAGCAGTGCCGTACATCTTAAGTTACTAGTGGGCTTCTCCTGCATTTCTTCGTCCCCCATACTATGTGTAACAATTCATTGGGTCATCTTTAAAAATAGATGCTGATGGCCAAACTGAGCATACGCTTAGATAGTGTTTCCTCTCTATTAATTTTCTGTTTTCACAAGTACTTTGAGCTTGCATCTAATTATCAAACAACGACTGAAAGGCTTAACTTAGGTAAGTAATTTTAGATGAGAAAGATCTGTTTGCAGATCATATCTGCTATTGGTAGCAGACAAAAATAACCTAAAGAATCCCCAAGAGAATCAAAGGCAAAGTCTTCATTGTCCTCCATGCAAGAAAGCGAGCATCAGCATTCTTTCCTCTACTGGAGAGCATACTCTTGGGCATGTTTGGGGACCTGGATAGCTTGCTTGGAGGACTTTCTAAGCCATTGAACTATCAGGGTGAGAGCTTTTTAGGAGGCAGAGACAGAGTGGGAACAGTTAGCTGTTTATTGCCCCTTCCTGAAGATACAGGACAGTGGAAGGACCAGAAGTACAGGCGTAGTTTCTGTTTCTTTTGTATTGGTGTTGTGGTGTTGCCATGGTTGGGTTGTCTGTCACACATTGGAATCCAATGCCCAATGTGGCTGTATGAAGAAACGAGGCTTTTGAGAATGATTAAGTCATGAGGGTAGCCCTCAGGAATTGGATTAGTGATGCTATAAATGAGCCTCAAGCAGGTTGTCTTGTCCCTTTCTCATCCTGGGAGGACATAGCATCTGGGCCCAATCTTTGCAACAGGAAGGGAGCTCTGAGCCAGTGCTGCTTCTGCACACATTGTTTTGAAATATTCTATAAGAGGACTGGTGCTGTGGGACAATGGTCTTGTACCCTGTCACTTGTATTGTTTGAATAAAACGCCGATTGGCCAGTAGCCAGGCAGGAAGTATAGGTGGGGCAACCAGCACAGGAGAATTCTGAGAAGAGGAAAGGCTGAGTCTGCAGTCATCACCCAGACATAGAGGAAGCAAGATGAGAATGCCCCGCTGATAAAAGGTACCAAGTCACGTGGCTAACACAGACAAGAATTATGGGCTAATTTATGATGTAAGAGTTAGTAAGAAGCCTGAGCTAATAGGCCAACCAGTTTATAATTAATGTAGGCCTCTGTGTGATTTCTTTGGGACTGAATGGCTGCAGGACAGGGTGGTACAGAAACCTCTGTCAACACAGTGGGGGCTAAAACGTATGCAGCATTGTATTTCCAGTTTAGGTTCTGGGCAATCACTTGATTCCTAAGTTCTTGCTGGCTCCAAATAAGGACAAATAAGCAAATAAGGACAATGTCCTCTGTTTAAGCCAGGACAGACAATTTGTGACCAGTCTCATGGTGAGGCAGTTCTGGGTGTTGTCCCCACTCTTTCTAGTAGACCTGTAACATGTCAGCAAAGGTGCATGCCCATGAACTGGATGGATAGCAAGTTCTCAATTCCAATTTTAGGTCTGATGCAGCTGACCAAATTTGTGTCCATTTGTCTAAACTCCTTAGTTGCTATGACAATTCTTTCCCCCCCTCTATATATTCCAATCCATGCCAATAAAATTCCTATTTTCAGCTTCCAATAATCTGTCATGGTGTTGTTTGCTTCTTTTAATTAGACTCAGGCACTAAGAGTCAAACAAATGCCTCTTTGTCCAGAGCACATTGCCATCAGTGGTGGGCACACAACCTTACACTCATCTTCCTCTTCTTTCATTTTTCCTGACCAAGATTCTAATTACTTCTCCTCCCAGCCTTCACTCTGGTGTCTTTGATGTTTTGTTTTAAATATGTGTGCATATATTTACAAAGTCTGTGCTAATTTTTCTTTGTGACTGTAACTTTAATTTACATCAATAGCGTTGTGTCACAAATTGTGCTTTTTTTTCTCTACTTTTATTCCTTAGCTCTATACAAGTAGCTAGATGTGTCATAAAGGCTTGTCTGAGCCACAGTCAGTAAAAACAGAGATTTCCTTGCTGCTTATGCTCTCGCTCATACTGCAAGCTTCTTATAGGCCGGCTGTGGCTTTTCCGAACTTACAAGTTGATAACCTCGTATAGGTCTTGTTGTGGAACATCTTAATAAAGGAAAACATGGATTATTATATTTCAGCTTTGTTTGTACTTGCATTTTAGCAACTCTATTTTAATATAAACGGCTCTATTTATAATCCTATGCTCTGTGTTGTGTGTGAATTTTTTTGAGACAACACTATTTAAAAAAAAATCTTATTTTGCATTCCAATCTAAGTTCCCTCTCTCTTCCATCCTCCCACTCTTCTACTTTCTCCCCATCCCATCCCCCCATCCACTACTCAGAGAGGTGAGGCATCCCATGTAGTCAACAAAATCATCATTCTTAAGTGACCAAGGTCCTTCCCCCTGTATCTATGGCTGAGCAAGGTAGCTCTCCACTGCCAGTGGCCCCACAAACTGCCCATGCCACACAACTGTCACCCACACTCAGAGGGCCTTGTTTGATCTTATGCTGGTTCCCCAGCTGTCAGTTCTGGGTCAATGAGCTCCCATTAGTCCGACTCAGCTGTTTCTGTGAGTATCCCCATCATGGTCTTGCCCCCTTTGCTCATAATATCGCTCCTCTCCCTCTCTGACTGGACTCCGGGAGTTCAGCCCAGTGCTTAGCTGTTGATCTCTGCGTCTGCTTCCATCAGTTACTAGGTGAAGGTTCTATGATGACAATTAAGGTAGTCATCAATCTGATTATAGGAAAGGGCAGTTTAGGTACCCTCTCCACTATTGCTTAGATGCTTAGCTGGGGTCATCCTTGTGGTTTCCTGGGAGTTTCCCTAGTGCCTGGTTTCTCACTAATCCCACAATGGCCCCCTCTTTCAAATTATCTCTTTCCTTGCCCTCCCTCTTGAGAGAGGGCTTTTTTCTTTATTTTTAAAATTGTTTTTATTGAGCTATATATTTTTATCTGTTCCCCTCCCTTCCTCTCCCCTCCCCTTTTACCCTCTCCCATGGTTCCCATGCTTCCAATTTACTTGGGAGATCTAAGACAGGGCTTTTTTTATGTAACCCACGATGGCCCCAATCTTACAATCCTCTGACTTATCTCCCCAAGAGCTGAGGTTAATGTATCAACTGGATTTTATTTTATGACATTCCACTCATTATACACATGTGCTTGTGTACATTTACATGTATGTGTATATACACATATATTTACATGTATGCATTTCTCTGTGTATGTATGTGTATGCCACATGTTTACAGGTCCAAACAGGCCAGGAGAGGACACCAGATCTCCAGGAGTGAACTTACAGGCAATTGTGAGCTACCTAATATGGGAGCTGGGAACTGGACTCAAGCCTTCTCTTGAGAAAGCAATGGAAGAACAGCTGTGGTTCTTAACCTCTAAGCCATCTCTCTAGGCCACCATCTGGCTTTTAATCCTTTGGATTCTGTGTTGTGAATTTTAAAATGGTATTTTAGAATGAACTCACAGGGTTCATTGGACTGCCAAAGTGGTTAATTGCACCAAGAAGAATCTCGGTTGAAACTTGAGTTTTAATATTTGTCAGTAATTATTGCATATATTCACCCACTTTTCCCTTTTCTCTTTTTCCTGTGTCTCTTCTTCTCTTCCTCTTTTCTCCTTTTTCTGTATTTTCTCTTTTTCTTTTTCTTCTCGCTCTCTTCTCATTTCCCTCCTTTTAAAAGTCCTTTTCTCCATGACCATTTATCTTTTTTTAATTCTTAGAATTGCCCTGTAACTGTTCCTCTACTGTAGTCTTCCTTCTTTTCGTTGAGTCTCTTCTCAAAAAGACACGGGCAGATGAACACTTCACATTTGACTCTTATACTTCACCTGTTTTTCTCTCTCAGTGTTTTATGGGAGCATGCCTGGATTTGATTTTTCTGTTGACTACATTTTTCTTTAGAGTATACCCCTAAATATACTCTCTGCTTGTCATTCTGTCTGTGGAGTGGCTCCCGCTGTGTTTCTCATAGCTAGAGGTTCTGTTAGGTCATAAGAACTACTTCTCTGTTCCTCGCAGGCTGATTTCCTAGCCTCTCTCTTGGATGGCATTTTGCCCATTTTCACTTCTGTACTTTTATTTTCCATTAGCTCTGATTTATTGGGTATAGGCTGTTCAGGGTATTGTCTCCCACAATGTCAGGTCCCTGCTATCCTGAATCTGACTGCAGCTCTGCTGTTTAGGCTGTCAGTCATCTAGAGCATGGTCAAGCCAGTCCTAGCCTGTGTCACTCTGGTAGAAGACGAGAGTGAAGGCGTCCTCCAAGACAGAGTTCCTTGCCCCAAGACCTAGACTAACCAAGCTTCATACTGGCTGCCTCTTCTACTAAGAAACTGCTTGTGAGCGAAACTCATTCTGCTTTTACTCATCTTTACTTGGCTGCTAGATTTTGAGCTTGTGCTTTGGATGAGGCTGGGAGCTGGGGAAAACCATGCAGGGCAGGACACTCAGGATAATCGTTTCTCATCCAGCCCCCACTTCAGTTCTGAGCCAAAGTTACCCCCATTGCAGAGGCACTCTTATGCTCCCAGGCTACTGAGGGCAGAGAGGGCAAGTGGATTCCACAGAGAGACAAGAACTCAACTCCTAAGTGTCCAGCCAGCCCAGATGCCCTTGCATGGCTCTTTCTTTCTTCACTCTGAGGACATTCTCCTCCCGTGGTTGGTCACTGGCCATCTCTTTCTGCTTAGCATTACTTCACAGACTGTATGTAGGTTTTAGATCCAAATGCTTTTCCTTTCCTTAGGACTTCCTGGGAATTGGACCAAGGAAGGAATTTTAGAGAATTTTTCTCGAAGAATTGCCTGTTAAGTTCATACATAATAATCACTATATCTGAACAAAAATTTCAACAACCACCTGCATATATGTGCTGATACTTGATTTTTTTCAATGAGAGAGGGAAAGGATATCAACCAATGGTTCCTTTATCTCTCAGAAATTCCTTTTAAGAATACACATAAGTAACTTTTACTAAGGTTAACTTCATTTTATAACACTGGGCACTTGGGTCATTTTATAACACTTGGGCACATTGGAACATTAACCGGTAGGGAGGGTCTCATTGTCCAGGTTTTTGCCATTCTTTTCTGTGTTGAGACAGGGGGTCAGTGTTCTATTTCCCATGGTGTCATGGGAAGAGAGTCTTTGGTTTTCTTTCAATTGTATATAATCAGAATTAGGTTAAAATGAACCCAAGAAGGCAAAGCTAGTTTCATTCTCTTTTTTCTTGAAGAATGCTGATAAGGCATTCCGGTTTGTTTATGTGCACATTTTCGCTGACCGATTGATTGTGACAGTCTCCTGGAGCCCAGCCAGGCACTGAACTTGTCAGGTATCCAATGAACTTCTGGTCCTAGTGCTTTTACTTCTCAAATGCTGGGATTACAGGTGTGCATCACATTAACTATTTGTTTTTGATATGATGCTGGACATTGTTTCTGGGGATTTGTGCAAGCTTAGCAAGCATTGCATCAACGGGACTATATTCCCAGCCCTCTGTATACTTTAAAAAATATGTATTAAGTGGCATTTTGAGGTCTTTACTCAGAAAAAATTGTGAGTAAAAGTGTTTAGACTCAAACTTGCTAGTTTCAGCTAAGTTCTTTCTGCTATGTCCTTTTACTTAATACATGGTTCATGAGTGCTTGTCATTATCAAATTCTACTTCAGTTCAATTGGTATAGATAATGTCGAAAAATATTCTCGTCACAGATATCCAACCCCTTGACGTTCTTCATGTACCCTTCCAATTAAGTCATCAATTTAGAAGATGCTGTTATTTTAAATGATTGTCAAGAGGTGATACAGGGTATCAAAGGAAGAAGTAGATTTGGTTTCAAGAAAATAAATTCCCCCAGACAAAAGGAGCAAAGATTTTCAGAGGATACAGAAGCATCAGACAGGCCATGGTGAGTTAGGTCAGACCAAAGCGATTGTACCCTGCCCCTGCCACATCTATTCGAAAGAAGCAGGAGGTGCTTTATGGGTAATCATGGAGTGTGGTTCCCTGCTGGCAAGGCAAATAACTCTAATTTGTACTCAGTGACATGTTGGGACCATCATCCTAGATTATAGCTGAGTCTTTCTTGGGACCTTACTAAGATTTTCAAGTCAATATCAAGTCTCAGATTAAGAATTTCATGTCTGACTCCTGCTGTGGAAAATAGAACTCTCATTTATTTATCCTAAAGTTATTTTTTGCAGACCCCAAATCCCAACATTTCCACATTTGGAGGAGCATAGTCTCATTTCCATATCCAACCAGGCCTTTTGTACTATCTTAATGTCACTGAAATAATAAGGACCTTAAATCTATCTAGGCTGTTTCACTTAACTGATAGGACAGATAATCAGGACTCATTTAAATTACTTTCTTTCAAGGGTTTGATTCAAACTCAAGTAGCGCACACATAGTACATACCCTAAAAACAGTTTGGAAAAAATGATTTGGCCCATGATTTAAAAAAAAAAAAATAGAAAATGGCAAAATGGACTGATCCCTAAGAGTCATTTGTCTGCAAGGTAGAAAATTCAATTTGATAAACATACCTTAAATGTTTACGATATGCTGGTTGTTCTGAAGTTATAAGGAGACAGGGTTGAAATACGTTTGCCTTCTTTTATGCCTAAAGATGCACGCGGTACACGGTGGGGCAGGCTTCTTCACTTGGAGGGGCAGGGCGAGTTAGACAGACAAGGAGCCACTTCAGAAGGAGACAGGTGCATGCGGGGCTGGGGTGTGTTTATAATTGGTGAGATGAGCAGAGAAGGGCCTCATAGTGAGAGAAAAAGTTCCCTGCAGAGCTCAGAATTAAAGGCAATACACATTGTTCTAAACTAGGAAGTGATTTGTAATCGCTGGAGCATAAGGTGTTGGGATGGAAGAGGAAAGTCACACTGGGGGAGACAGCAGCTGGGTTCTGAAGAAAGCTAGGTACACCTGTCCTTTGTCAAACGCAGAGTCGGGACCTCCGGCTTTCCTTTGAGCGTATGTTGGACATCACTCTTATCAATTTCCAAAACTTCCAGCCTTCCTTTAGCATCTGTCCATGCTCAGACAATTCAGGCATTTTCTATTTTTAACTGAGTTCCTGACCTTCCTCTGCTTCCCATTGACTTACTGGATTCTAAGTCTCTCTTTGAGATCGCCACTCTTCCCCGAGAACTTCTCTGTCAAATCTTTCTACCATTTCATGGAGAAGATAGAAGATACGTGACCCAAACTACCTCAACATCTGCTGTCTGGATTTCTTCCTCTCTCCCACCCTGTTTCTCTCCTATGAGTTTTGGGTTGTTTCCTTAGAGAATGAGTTTCTTTCTTCTTCACATTCCTGCCTTCTAGAGACATTGGGATTGCATGAGCTCTGCCTTTGCAGAGCACTTGGGTTAGCTGTAACTTCTTGCCTGCAGAAGTGCCTCTAATAGCCGTGAAATACATCTTTCCTATGGACTATAAATAAAATGAGCCTCACACTTCATTAATGAATACTTCCTCTTCACATCCCAAGTGATCCAAATGCTAAAGATACTGTATTTCACAGCAGGTTGTGCGACCTTTTATGTAATATGCCCTGTAAGTGGGTTATGGTCTTGTGATTAATTCAGCCTGATGTTCACATTGAGAAAAGGGGAGGGTGTTAACTAGCTTATGAAACCCAAGAGCTTCAAGGATGCATGCAAATAAGATTGACTAATTATTTTATTCTACAAAAGGGATGTTTATAATTTAATTTTGACTGACAAATGGTTCCAAACTGTGAAGAACATAAGCAGGATACAACAGTTAACGCTAACTTCTATGACACCTGTCTGAGAAATACATTTATTCGTGATTTTCCTTTTTGGCAGATTTCCTTGGAGGTCTTTGACTCATTTTCTCCAAATGCCATCAGATGTGCTTCCACTTTAAAGGATGGATTTCTCCCTCACAGATATCTGGCCTCATTGCTGAAAAGAGCTCAAAGCAAATTTGTAAAGGAAGCAGCCACCTAAGGGTACGTCAGGGCAAATATCCCAGGATCAGTTATTGATTATCCTGGAGTTTGATGCTTAGGATGGACTGAGGCGAGATCAGATTTAATTGGGGTCTTTCTGGAATCTACCATCCAGTCCAGGTGTGTTTTCAGGCAGGATGAAGTTATTAATGGGGCTGGTAAGGTGTTTCTTTCTCACATCGTATTTGGATTCAGAGTAATCTTGGTCCGGCTCCTTCATGTCATTTACTTTCTCTGCTTAGTTTTTTCGCTGTCACCTGTCATCATGGTCACATTCCTCCTCTTTGCTGTGTTTTGGATCTCTGTACCATACCCAGGCCCTTGACTGGAACTGCTGCCTACCCAGAGGCCAGACCCTGCAAAGTGTGTATCCCTTTACAATTAATCATTTTTCTATTAGCAAGTGATAAAAACGGCATGGGAACTCATCTGCTAACATCTGTTCTGTCCCCTCCCCCAGTCCTGCCGATTGTCTCCATACTTGCAACTGCTACACCATCACTTTCCTGTAAGGTGACAGGAAATGGAGGAGAGATAACAGTTTCCCTATTCTCAAGCTTAAAATTAAACATGAAAATTCAACCATTAGCAAGTGAGAAAAAGCAAGGATAATTTTAAATTGGCCTAGGTATGTACATGCCGTGTAAAAATAGTCTCTGAGCTACAAAATTAAAGAGAAGCATATGAAACTCGGAATATAAAGTATAACTTATCTTTAATACATTCAAGTGAAGGAACGTATAACATCTGGCTTTCTAAAGACCTCTTAAGGTGCATAACATCCCTTCTTCAGACTTCTACTCTGCAAAGTAAATAGAAGCAGCTGTTTCTCTCCCTGGTTCCTAGACTATGTATCACACTGAAGAGCCTTCGCTCTGTAATGATCTGCAAGAACACAGGCTCAATATTGGATGCGTCTCAATGCATATTTCCTTAAAAGGCCTACAGAGAGCCATAAACTAAGAGGCATAAGAACTACGCAGCGGTGATGAGAGGGATGGACATCGTGGGTATGCAATGGAATAGCCTCTAAAGATCACCTGATATATTGACTATTGAAAGTGTTCATGCTCTCGTTAGTCTGGTGGAACTTTCACAACTTCCTGTAGCTAGATTTTTAGGGTCATTTTCTTTTCTTTTCTTTTCTTTTTTTTTGACACAAACAGATACTTGAAAGAGAAGACGGATCCTCAGATAGGTTCTCTGTAGACCCGTGGAAGAGATAAGTAAGGGACTCCTACATACTCAGGGGCAAACAGAGTCCTTGGGTAGCTGACTTTGTTGTAGATGAGATTTCCTCTGGGAAGATTGAGGTTGGAGTAGGACATGGGGTAGCGTATCCTCTAGGACTGAACGCCACAGGCCAAGTCAGGAGACTTGGAGTTTCAGAGCTTTCCCAAGGAGACCTGACCTCCCACAATATCCTTGTACAACAATGAGCCAGGTGGCTGTGCACTTTGCCACGCAAGCATATGCTATTCCCCAAGGAAGGAAAAATGCTTCATTTTTGCTAACCCCTGGTATTAGTTCTAATGTGTAGCACAATCCAACTGGGGAAATCACAATGTTAAGACAGCATTTTTCAGTGCTAGCCTTCTTAAACTCATGGCAAGGGCAATCTTGCTTTTGATGCTGGCTCTGCCTACCTCAGACATGGATATCCAGTAGTACCCTGATAGTAGTAACTCTGGGCTTTGTGAAGCCAGTCAAAGGACAGATCTGGGAATGGCTGAGTCCACACTGTGATGAGACGCACATGCACAGACCCAGATCAGCAGAACATGGGATAAAGGAGGACTGAGATGAGGGTCAAATCACACGTCATGACTTTCAGTGGCTTACTTTGCTATGCACTTCCAAATCTTGCTTCTTTTTCAGTTAATTCACGGCTATGATTGCTACAGCGTGAAAAGCACAGGCACCACACCCAGCCCTAGGTCAGACTCACTGGCTGTAAGAGAACCCACATCCAGCCCTGTATCAGCATCACTGGTGATGCAAGGAAGCCGCCTGTTCTACCCGGCTGCCCAGAACTGAAATAATCACACAGAAACCGTATTAATTAAAACACTGCTTGGCCCATTAGCTCTAGCTTCTTAATGGCTAACTCTTACTCTTAATTTAACCCATCTCTATTGATACCACAATGTTGTGGCCTACCAGTATTACAGGCTGTAAGAGAGCCTGGAGGGTTCTGGCTCGTGTTCTGCTTTCCCATTCAGATGGCGGGCATACTGTCGCCATTGTTTTCTTGTCCATGATAACACTTGTCTTCTTCTCAGACCTCCTGTACTCCTAGGTGCTTTTGCCTTGTGCCTGAGGACAAGTCCTAGTTTTAGGGGCCTTTTCAGGCTACTGCAATGCATCCTTAGTCCGGTACCCATTTTTTTTTTAGCTTTTATCCTCTCTTTTTTTCACCTGGTAAATGGGTTGTTTTCATCCCATCTAAGCCTTCTATGCTATCTCCACTCCTTTTCTGGTTCACTGGTTGCTGTAGTGAAGCAAACTGGCATTTCATTGTCACATAGGTACCCCGTCTTACGGTAAGAGCAGTTGAAATGCACTCATTACCTCTGCGCCATGAACCTTCTCTTTGGTTGAGGTTTGCTTATGCACCAGGTTGAAACTGGGAGTCTTTCCAAGCCATCCTTATGGAAACGCTATTGGTCCCAGGAGTTTTGCTGCAAGGGTCGACGGAGCCTTGTACTGTCTTGAGGGAAAGAGTGTCACTCGACATTCTGTGTAAGGATTCCTCTCAAGGACTTGCATGCTTCCTCTTTATCATTCCAGAATATAAAATGTAAATGAGAGGCTTGCTGTCCTCTGAGACCCATCTTTTGCAATTGAGATATAATTAAATCAGAGCAGATTGAGCAATGGATCAATAACTTTTTAAACTACAGATATGGCTTACTAAGTAAACAGGATGACTCTCTCTTGGAAATGTTTTTTTTAAATTTTCTTTTAAATTTTTTTAAAAAATATTTTGTTTATATATATATGTGTTTGTGTGTGTGTGTGTGTGTCCAAATGCCATATGTCTGTGAATGCCCTCTGAGCCCAGAAGAAGGTTTTGGATCTCCCTGGAGCTGTCATGTGATCTTCCAGATGTGGGTGTTGGGACCCAACCCCAGTCCCTCTCGGAGAGCAGCAGTGTTCTTAACCACTGAGCCTCTCCAGCTTCTGGACATTTTATTCTCGATGCTCCTATGGCCCTCCCTGCCCTGGCAAGGCCCCAAACAGCTGCTGGCACCAGATTTTTGCTTCATAGTTTACTCTGCATCAGAGTCCACGAGAGTGGAGTGAGTGGAGAAGCCACTGTCCCCTTCCTCAAGGGGACATTGTTTTTTTTTTATTTCTACCTTTTTAATGTTAAGTAGGGTTTTCCATGTAAGATATAGAGGATTATTTAGATTTGAATGTCAAACAGACAACAAGCAGCCTTTTAGTATAAATACGTTCTGTGCAACATGGCGAAAACCAAAACACTTTTTTTTTGTTTTGCTAAATCTGGCAATCCTCAGAGCACAGCTTGTTCTGCTTTTCTGACAACACAGCAACTGTTAATATCTTAGGCATCATTTTTCATCCCTTCATACCACTTGTCTTCAAAACACTGAGTAGAAATATTTGCTATAAGATAAGAAATAAAGTGGATCATGCCTAATTTTACTTTGAAAAATTAATAATGTCCCTTGATGTGATTCTGCACCCCCTGCTGTGTTGCGAGGCTAGGGACAGGTATTCCCAAGATTTGGTAGCATGAAAACTGGAGTACTTGGTAAACTGTTTGGATCTAATGACCAAGCGTGTGTCTTTAATTGTAGAGCTAAATCCGCCTGCACACTTTAATACTGTGGTTTTGCACAAGTACACACAGATGCCTGGAGCATTCGTATTGTGCAGCTATGCTATTGTTTGCCTGCTCTATGAAGAGAAGAAGGTTTATAACCTTGAGAAACGGAGCTTTGAAAACTCGTTTGGAGACATGGCATCATGACTAGGGAAGGGAAGCACATGGAAGGACATGAAAGGGAAATGTTCCTGAGCATGGGTAGTTTGAGGACACTGATTTTGCAAGAAGGAATATTTAACTAGAATCCAATTTAGCAATAATTTCCATCAGGCCATTTACAGTTGGGAAAATTAATGAAAATGTCATCTGTTTAATTACTGTTTGTTACCCTTAATTAAAATGTTAATTGAGTACATTTGTGTGTACAACATACTTAATGTGTTTACTTTTTGACAAAGGAAGCGACAGTGCGTTTTACCTTCTGTGGGCAACTGTTCTGTTGTTGTTCACTTCAATATTCTGGAGGAAATATGAATATATTTAGGGGTTTTAAGATCGGGGTTTGAAAAGTCATTTTCCTGCGAGGGCTGAAGGTAGCAGATATGAAGGAAATCAGCTCTTTAATCAGCAGAGAGGAAATCTACTGGAAGTGTGCATTTAGATTTGTATTTGCATATGAGAAAAAGGACAAAAACTAATCAGCTGTAAAATGTCCATTTAGGATGACATTTGTAAGTAAAGAAATTGATTACGGAGAGATATGCCTTAAACACAGGCTGTCTCCTAACAGCGGAGGCTGGAGGATAATGAGAACCTTTGTGCTCTTTCATGGCGACACAGTTTTGACCTTTTCGTTTGACCAACATTTGAGATAGTTGTTTAAAACAACACGGAGACCTAGGTTTCAATAGCGGTTCAAAGTTCTGTTATGACAATGGTCGTGATTTCTCTTTTTCCACACAGACTGACCCATGTTTAGGAAGTAAGCAAATACCGGTTTTGTTCCAAAGGCAAAAATATATCCCCTATCAGCATAAAGACAAAATGGTTCCTTTTCAAATAATTTATGAAGTGTAATGCGTTCCAAACACAACAGCAGCCAGGCAGCAGCTTCCACTGGGTGGGATCTATCAGCAAGCCCGGCATCTGAGGAACATGGTGACTGATGATGGAATAAACACACTTCACTGTTCCAGAGCTTCAAGCGTAAAGGTTCCTTCTCTCGCTGCAATCACTCCTGTTTTTTTTGTGTTGATAAAATCCCAGACTGAAGTTGACTAGAAAAAGATGAACTAGTGCACATGAGGAAGCAACAATTATAAGGATAAAAGAGTAACTCTTCTTATAAGTTCTCACTTAGTCATCAAGCCATCCTGTGGGTAGATGATTCCCATTACACAGATGAGGAAACTGAGGCCTAGTTTTTGCCAGGCTATGCAGCTGATAAACAGTGGGGCTAGAAGTCAAGACAAGACATTCCGGACTCAGAGTCTCTCCGGTTCTTCTCCTTGTCTCCCTGTGAATATTGAAAAGATCCAGTTCAAGACAAAGGAAAAAAAAAAAGCGTTGAGCAATTACATCTCAACCCACTGTGGCAACTGTAGAAGGCACGTGCGTTAACACTTTGGCTTTAAACTTAATGGCTTGCTTATTTATAGTGTTTTAATGACCATTAACACATTAAAGGAAGATTAAGAACAGTCAAGGGGAGCATGTGCTTGTAAAGTAAGTTGTTTTGAGAATAGTTGATGATTTTCTCCTATGTCAGAAACCTTTGCATTTGTGGGGCTGTGTGGTCTTGGTTCCACCCCTTGCTTGCTGACTGATCATGGAAGACTTATTTAACCTTGATAAACTTTCTGTCTTCTTTTATAAAGTGAAGATGGTAATTTGTTCCTCAGAGGCTTGTCAGAGGCTTAAGGACACAGGAGAATGTTAAATGCCTCCCAAGGAGGAGTCTAGCCTCGGGTCACACTGTTAAATGGTCTCTTCCAGGTTTTACCTTAAGACTTTCCTGGGCAGGTCTCCTGGGGGAAAGCATCCCTTCCATAGACTCCTTGGGAGGAACAGCTAAGATAGCTTGGTCTTCAGCCCCAACCATCTGCCTGCTCTTAGGCGCAACTGCTTTTCCAGCCAAACACCTTCAGATGACTTGGCTGTGGCCACTTTGCTGGCAGGTCTTGAAGATACTTTTCTACTCTGACTCAGCTGTCAGTAGTTTTCCAATCCCTCTTTCCTTCTCTTAACCCTTCCCACTAGATCTGTACCATAGTTGGCACCTTTTGTTCAGGCTGCCTTGCCACTGAGATGGTCTTCCATGTTTATACTTCATATGTAGCTGACCTGCCTCCATAGGTAAATTGGAAAACTGAGAGACTTGTGATTTTTTTTCCTGTTGAATCTCTTGCTTGTAGATGACAGTAGGGATTGGAGTCTTGATAGTTGCTGTACGAACAAGAGACAAAGCACAGTGTTGGCTACATGCTGAGCTGTACTGCATATGAGCTACAAGCAGCACACATTGCATAAGCAAATCTTTATGTTGATAATTATCAATTTAGTCATTAGTTAGTGCCTATTGGGATATCTCTGATGAGTTTTTGGGACAATATATGTGGTTATGTGCTTTAACTTGCCTTAGAGAATAGTTAATCTCAATTTAGATGGTTTGTCCATAACTAGCAGTGGGTATTTATTTTAAATTAAGATTGACGTTCTCCATCTGTCACACTATTAGAAGTATTCACTAAGAGCTCTTCCACTTTTCAGAGTTCTATTCCAACAGGTTTATCATCTACTCGTATTGTAGAAAACAGATCATTAAAGAGAAAGATGCGAGAGAACATGGCTTCAAGGAGCTTCTTCCTGAAGATGGGTTTAGAAAGGGTGAAGGGGGCATGCCTTGGGCTGTTTTACCACATCACCCATGTCCAGGGTTTTCTACAGTGAGAGGGCAATTGTTGGTAAAAGTCTCCACACAATGTTGGAGAGAATGCACGTGCCTTGTTACATCCTTGGTACCTATCACATATCAGGGTCCATAGATACTTGGATACATCATGTGACAACAGTAGAAGGGATAGGGAGAGTCATTTGACTTTCACCTGGTCTCAATCACTCCCTTTTCTTCTGTCCAGCTAGCAATGCTGTCCTAATTAAATAAGGCCCTGTGACCTTGGGAGGTGCTAGGGTATGCGTATAGCTTGTGGAATATTAACTGAAGGGGCAGCTCCCCCTATGCACCTGTGGAATGCTAGGAAGTACATTTTGCATTGTTATATGTACTGTATTATGAATCATAAACTTTTGGATTTTGATCTGTTGTTGTTATAAATAAACGGTGATTGGCCAGGAAGAAAATATAGACAGGAAAACCAGACAAGAAGTAGAAATGATGTAATGAGAACAGGAGAATTCTGGGAAGGAGGAAGTTGATTCCTCCCTCTCCTGCCCAGGCCACCGAAGCAGCAGGATGTGATCTGCTCCACTGAAAAAAAGGTACTGAGCCACATGGCTAATATAGATCAGAAAAATGGGTTAATCAAGACGTGAGAGTTAGCCAGTGAGAGGCTAGAGCTAATGGGCCAAACAGCTTATAATTTGTGGAGACCTATGTGTGATTTTCTTTGGGGCTAAACAGTTGTGGGGAACCGGTCAGGACAGAAACCTACAACAAGCAGGCCTTGGCCCACTCATGTAACATAAGCCAAGCAAGCTCACTCTCTTACCAAGTCACATGTGGATGGAGTCAGGTTTGATGGTAGTGCTCTATAAGGTTGGAGTATATGTTTGTTTATGTTTCTTTGGGACAACATTTCCTGAAACACCAGGGTCTCTGCCATGCTAGAATGGTGTAGATAGTGCTCTCCATCGAAGGTGAGGATTAGAGAAAAGTGTGCTCTGTTAAAACACCCTCTGTAATGAGGTTTTTAGTCATGGAGATGTTGAAACAAAAATTAACTACAGTAGATATCGAGACTTAGTCTTTCTGTTTCTAATTTCCTCTGAGTTATCTGTGCTTAAGTTTTATACTCAGTATAGATTGGAAGAAAAAAGGGATGAAGTAGAGAAATTGATGCAATAAAGTCCATTGGTAGGTGTGAGAATTGCAGCACTCTGTCATTTGCTGAGAAAATATGTGGGAGTAGAAAGGATGATGGAATCAAATATTACATCCACTGCGCGGGGGACTGGAGACCCTGTTCCTGTTGATTTTCTAATCTTCATCCTCACTTGGACCATATAACTGAAAAGGTAATAATGTTCACCCTTAACTTTCTAGTAAAATAGCCAGAAGACCTTATTGAATATTAAGTATAGCATCCGGGGTAGCAGCTTTCTGAAGCTTACATAGGAGGAGACCTGGAAACCATGTAAACTTCAGGTATGAGACAGGTGATTAGGAGGAGGCAAGGTTACAGTAGAAAGCTGACTGGTGCATGCTAGCAGCCTGCATCCTGGTGAGAAGTCAGGTGAGAGCCACACACCTAATATAGCCATTGGCATCCCACAGGTGAATGCAGTCTAAAGAGCATGCGAGCATGCGTTGCGGAAGTTCAGTGTTTGGCCTTGCAAGGGATAAACAAAGCGACAGTGGTTATACAGTTCCATCAGCATGTAGACAGTCACGCATTCGGAATTAGGACTGACAGTGAACTTCAAGGTCCCCGTCCTGGAGGACCATGATATCATGAGACCAATTACAGAAATGTGGGGACAAGAAATACATTATCATCAGTGGCTGACAAGTGAAGACTTGGTCCCCACTTCAGTGCACACACCTGTTTTGCAAAGCTGGGTCATCGGGATGCAATTTAATGACAGGTAGTAGGAGCAACTTGACTGCAAGTGTCAAGATGTGGGACTAGACAGGCTCAGATCAACCACTGGGAAAAGATAGTGTTGGGGGTGAGTCTAAAGATGGATAGAATTTGGGATCTCAGGTGTTCACAAAGGGAAAACAGAAAGATGGGAAACTATTTGGAGCCTGGCAGTGAGGCGCTACTTACCTTCATCAAGATAACGAAGTCTCTTAAATTAAACTATAGAAGGCAGGGCACCTGAGTCAGAGTAAGTCATAATTATACACTTACAGAACTTTTGAAATAATTGCTGTGGAGTATAGAAGTATTACATTTGTGTTTTCTTTCTGGCTACTGCTTTTGTGGCTCTGTTATTCAAGGCAGTGCCATGTAAATATTACTATAGTATTTCAAGTCACGCAGACTCCTACGTTTGCCTGGAGGCTTTGATATATCCAGGCTACATTTTGTCATCTTTTTCCTATGGAAGGAAGACCGGGGGACCCTTAATAGATATTCAAGGTGTTCCAGGTTCTGAGTAACTTGGCATCTAAACTGTAAAGTCCTGGTCCGTAGGAAAGGCTTCTGGATAACTCATAAATCAAGGAATTAAGAGAGCACATTTCTTTCACTACTTTTCACCTAATTTGAGCGAGTGAGCTAAAAGTCAGCTCAGAGGATTAATTAAAATTTGTGGGCCCAGAGGTCAGAACCTCATTTATTATCATGTAAGTCAGTATTGTGGTGGCTCTTTTTCTTTTTTTCAAAAGTGCTGTGCGCATTATGCAATCCAAGTGGGTCATCTGACAGAATACTGGCATCAATAAGGTCATAACAAATATTGATTGCTTTAGTTAGCATCACGGCTGTTGTTCATATTGAGTCATCCATACTTTCAGATTTTCTTGTTAAACACTGAGTGAGATGATTTTTGGGTTTCAGAGAAGGGAGGTGTGCTGGCTAGTTTAAGGTTAACTTGACACAAACTAGAGTCATCTGAGAAGAGGGAGTTTCATTTGAGAAAATGTCTCCATAAGATCAGGCTGCGGGCATTTTCTTAATTAATGGTTGATATGGGGAGGGTCTAGCCCATTGTGGGTGGTGCCATCCCTAGGCCGATGGTCCTGGGTTCTAGCAGGTGAGCAAGCCATGTGGAGCAAGCTGGTAAGCAGCATCCTTCCATGGCCTAGGCATCAGCTCCTGCTTCCAGATTCCTGCCTTGCTTGAGTTCCTGTCCTTACTTTCTTCAATGATGAATAGTAATGAAGGAGCATAAGCCAAATGAGCCTTTTCCTCCCCAAGTGACTTTGGGCATGCTGTTTCCAAACAGCAGCGGCAGCTGCCTAGGAGAGGAGAGTACTGGTTACTCTTCAGTGCCTTAACTCACTAAATAAAGCTTTTTCTTGCCTTGGTGATGTCTACAGAAAATGAAAAATTTGGAATTTATGTTGATGTACAACAAATTCCAAGAGGAGAGTGCTTTATTCACCCAAATATTGTTATGAAATATACATGAGTAAGTCCAATGCTGTGTCTAAATGCATGCATTTAAATTCTGGCCCTAGGGGCAGTCAGATGGCTGTGGGACCTTCATCTTATTCATGAAAATGAAAAGAGGTGAAGAAAATATGTCTATTTGGGCTCTCTACTGAATGTCTGGAGAGGTGTTTCTTGTGTGAGAACTACTTGAAGTTCTGGAGAAAACCCAGACGCCAAGACCTAGGGGTATATAAAATCTGTTCAGCTTGATAACTGATTTGACTCCCAGTAGATACGTCCAAGAAATATTTAGGTCTCTGGATATACCAGCCAGATTATATAAAAGTCAGAAATCAAAATAAAGTACGAAAAGGTATTTCAGAAAGAGAGTGGGATGAGTGAGAAAAACATCAGATAGTTATTTGCTTGGGAAAAGGTAGAGAGGGAGGGACTTTTGCAACTGTGTCCTGGAGGCATCATAAAAATTAAAATTGAGGATTGCATGGTCATAGCTGCGCATCTTGTTTGTGGCACACTTTGGGGGAGAGGAGAGGTTCCTGAAGACACTCTGTAGGCAGGTTGAATGTTCCTTTTGCAAAAGGGTTTTGGAGTTTAGGTTTCAGATTTTTTTTTTATTTTTAAATATTTGCATATATATATAATGATCAGGACCCAGTGGTAAGTGTAAAATTCATTTATGTCTCATATATATCTGATACCATAACATGTAAGCTGACACAATACTTGCAATGATCCTGTATTTTGATTGGGACTCATGGCATGAAATCAGGTATGAGATTTTTTTACTAGAGACATTTAATGCTCAAAAAATCTTATTTTCAAGCATTTGGAAATTAAGAGTTCTGGATTAAAGATTTTCAATCTATACTCTGGCTTGGCTTTGTTTTGGTGTGGACTAAAGTGACCTGATGGTGTTAATCAGTGTTGCTGACCTCTTGGTAGAACTGGAAATTAGAGCCTCTGCTTTAAGACGGAAACGAGTTTGGGTACAAAGCAAAAATTCTAACTCGAAACATCCCCATGGATTTTTAATCTGGCAAAAATGTTTTCATGCCTTTGCTTTTAAACAAGATTTATAAAAGAAGATTACCTAAAGGCAAAGCACAGTTTTCTTTTCCAATATTTTAAATCCAGAGAATGATTGCATTTACTCACCTGCTGTCCAGGGCCTACAGTTCTGTCATTTAAAGAAAAATCTCAGCACCAGTTAAATTTTGCAGAGGGGACTAGACAAGCTCAGCCATGGTTAAGCCATGTGGGAGTTATAAACTTTAGGTAGAGAAACAACAGCTGACTGCCACAGCCAAGCAAGTCACTGCCCACATGTATTTAAAGTGGTTGGAGAAAAATGAATAGCGTGGGGATGAAGTCTCTTCCTTTTGTTTTATGGGAAACAGACTTCTGCACAGGGCAGAGGGCAGTTGGTATTACCATTTGCAGGTTGAAATTGGTGCTTGTTCCTATGCTTCATGTGATGCGCAACATCCTGGGGTTACAGGATCCATACAGGGCGATACAGCTGCTGATGGCATTGGCACCTTGCATAGGAAGGAGGAGAGGACAGAGCTGATTAGGGCTACACAGTGTGGGAATTTGGGGCTCTAGTGGTCACTTGCTGATATGCATTCACAGCTGTATTAGAGAGTCTGGACTGGGACACTGTGCTAAAGATTGTGTGTGTGTGTGTGTGTGTCTGTGTGTGTATGTACATATGCACAGATCTACACTGTAGGTATGATGAAAAATATAATTTAAGGTAGTGCCATTTTGTCTGTATCCTGTTTGGGGCATAGTCTGTAGAGGGGGCCCTGGAGATGCTATTGGTTGAGTAATAGGAGCCAGAGGGTTACATGTTTGTAGACATTAGAATATTCTGCACATCCATGATGAGATATCTTAGAACTAGTACCCAAGTCTAAATAAGAGACCTACAACATAGACAGGATTTCTTTGTAATATAATAGTATCTTATCTACTTCTATCAACATTTTATAGAGGGAAAAAAATCAAAGCTTAGGCTATCTGGATAACTTCAGCAAATAGCTATTTTTTATTAGTGAATTTACTTTTTATTTTTAAAATGTTTATCCAGTGTGTGCATGTAATTTGTGTGTGTGCATGTATGTTCATGTGTGTGAACCTTTCCTAAGGTTCTTGCGTGTGCAGGTCGATGGACTACCTAGGGTGTTGGTCCTCATATGCCAATTTGTTTGTGGTAGGGCTGTTGTTTTCAGCTGCTGCATATACCAGTCCAGCTACTTCTCATCTTGCTATAGGGATCACAGATATGTGTTACAATGTCTATAGTTGAAATGGTTTCTTGGGATTTGAAGTCAGGTTCCCATGCTTGTATGGCAAGTACTTCACCCAGTGAGCCATTTCCCTAGTCCTGCCCCTGAGATTAGAATTTAGATGTGCACACAAACTTGAAATCAATCCTATGCTCTTCATACCGTAACCTTGTGACTTTTACTCTCTAACCTTTTAAACACTGTCAGGCTAATGGACAATAATTTCATTTCCATTAGGAGATGGAAACCTCCCTAATCTGAAAATGCTTTAAGAAATTGCTTATAGAGCCTAGGCAGTTTGGATGCTCAACTTACTAAACCTGGATGGAGGTGGGCGGTCCTTGGACTTCCCACAGGTCAGGGAACCCTGATTG
>NW_004949102.1:4563082-4571114 GCF_000317375.1 Microtus ochrogaster | reverse complement strand
GGGGAGGGGGAGGGAAAAGGGAGGCGGTGGCGGGGAGGAGGCAGAAATCCTTAATTAAATAAATAAATTTAAAAAAAAGAAAAAAACAGAAAAAAAGAAATGTAAATATTTTAGACATGTCGGATTAAAAAATAAGAAATTGCTTATATATGATGGAGATCTTTCTCGGGAATAGAAAGAATATTTTGGAAAATCAGCTAGGTCTTATGAGAGTATTAACCTGAGCCACACTTATTCACATTATTCTGGGAGAAAGACTCACAAATGCCTCATACTTCTCAATTGCTTACCAGCTCACCCCGTTACATGGGCACAAACTATGCTCTGCGAAACAGTGAATTGAGTCCTACACACTCCCCAGTCTGACACATTTTTTTTTTTTAAAAATGATCTCAGGTAGGAAAGATTTGAATCAAATAATATACCCATTCAGTGGAAACAGGGGTGTGTCAGGTTTGCCACAACCTATGTTTTAAAAAGCTTCACATTTTATGCTGTAAGAGTTCTGCTTGTTCATGCTTTATAACACACAGTTGAATGGCACTGTTATAGACATCCACTTCCTTCCTGGAGGTGGAATGAATCATCCATTCGGCCATAGATGAGATGCTTCTGGCGTTTAGAGGTAAATCATATCTATGGAATGAGTTAACATTTGGGCTGTTTGCAGTGTATTGAATTTGCTTGCTCCTCATGGCATTCAATGAACTCAAATTTGTTCAAAGTTGTTCATATTAAATTTAATAACCTTAATTCTAGCAAGTTACACTTATTATAAAACTCCTTAGAAAATTATATGGCATTTGTGGGGGGTTTTGTCTTCTAATAACTGAGACATTTTTAAATTAGGTACCCTTACTTAACCATCTCTTAGTAGAAGTCCTTCATAATTTATGACTTTTATTGAATTAGTTCAGAATTCAGTGGTCTTGTCTGATCTTATCTTAGTGATTTGACATTGAAGAATATAAAACTAGACAATAATCTTAGTCTTTCAATAGAGTTTGATGAATTTTCAAAGAACATCTGCAATGTATTCATCACTGTGCCAAATGTAGTTGGTTTGAAGGAGAAGAAGAAATCCCGTCTTTGGAAAGCATTGTCTATTGGGATGATGGCAGGTAAGATCTATGTCTCAGGCACTTCCTTTGTGGTTTTCTGGACAACATTCTCTTTGAATTGAGCCAAAGGAGGAAATAACTTGTCTTATCATACTTCAGAGAATTACATTTCTTCCATTCTTTTTTTTCTCTCTCCTCTCTCAAGGGGAGAACTGTGGAGAGGGGTCACTGAGAATTAATGAGAACTCTTTATTATGAATAGTTAGAATTTTAGCATCATTATTTTCAAATAACTATAATTACAAAGAATGCCTAATGGTATTTCTTGGAATGTCTTCAGTTAGACAAGTCTTTGGGCTTGTTTGAATGAAAAACTAAAACATTAATTGTAATTAGTTTTATATAATTTGTACATTTATCCATATGGAAATGGGCATTCTTAGGCTTTTCAAAGTTGCTCTATACCTCATTCAGGTGGGTTAAGTATTGATTGGCTGTTTTCTAAATATGTTTCCACCTTGCTAGTTTACCAAGTTAAATTCTCTTTTAAAATAGATGATAAAAGATGTCAATGATGGCTTGTTCCTTTAATCACCATTTGGGAGGTGGAGGCAGATGGATCTTTATGAGTTTGAGGCAAGTCTGTTTTACATAGTAGTTGCAGGCCAGCCACAGCTACATAGTGAGACCTTGCCTGTCTCAAAACAAACAAGCAAAAAATAAAAAAATAAAAAAGAGAATGATAAATATACAAGTCAATACTCAACTAAAGAATCTCTAATTCCAAATGAATGGGGTCCATGCCAGTGATTTTAAAGAATACAGCATAGCAGTACCAGTGATCTGTTCAGTATAAAACCCTGTCAAAGTTTCACCATGTTAAACGTCACCACTGGCTGTGCATTGTATGTGTGTGTGTGTGTGTGTGTGTGTGTGTGTAATATATATATATATATATTACATATATATAATTATATATATATTATATATATATATATATATATATAATTAGGGGTGAATTAAGACTTACAAAACATTAGCCTGCTAGCTCTTTACGATGCTCAGTTTTATCTTTTGCAGCTCAAAGGAAGCTGCTTGAAGTCTCGGCCGAGTGTCTTCTTAGCTGAAGTTGTTCATATGCTCATGAAGTGATGTCTTGCCTACATTTTGTAGTTAAGGGCTCAATGTTTCTCTTTATATGTAAAAATTTTCTATCAAATAACAGATCGGGAAATGCCACGAGCTTTTCTCTGGTCTTTAAAAGTGTTTTAAGTTATTGCCATAGCAAGATTGGTAGAGTTGAATTTTAGAGCAATTCTCCTTTTCTCTTATAAGAGTTTGGATTTTCCTGCAATTCACTTTGCCTCTTGGTCATGTTTACCTTTGGTGACAAAATGCTTTAGTTCATGCTAGCAATCACCCCACTTGGTTCTCACACCTTCTTCATTAATCCTAACAGATTTGAGGAGGAAATCAGGCACAGTGGAATTTATGAAAGTAATTTATCAAGCTGAGGTGATATTTCAGGAGGTGAGATTTATAGCAAGGATGTAACTGTTTTAATTGATCTTTGAAGTGTTGAGCAACTTAAGCTATTGCAGCACTGTAGATATTTTCTCACCTTTTAATGTCATTTTTTTTTTCAAAGAAGGAAACTTTCTAACCTAGCACAAATATACTTACCAACAAGTTCTTAATTTGTTCATCCTAATGGGTTTGCTTTATGATAACAAAACTGTAAATGTCTTAGCTAATGTTTAACCAGCATTTTTACATACTGGCCCTCTGTGCTGAATTCATTACTTGAATTACTTTGTTGAACCTTCATCCTACTCTGTGATTTAAAAAGTTGAGTGGTAATCCTGTGAGGGAGACAGAGATAATATCCAAGTCATGCCAAGTGTGTGAGGCGGAAGTTAGAACTTGCCAGACGCCGAGTTCACGTGCCTCGTAAATGTAGCCACCTCAATTAAGTTCGTAGTCTTGGAAGCTTGCCTGCCTTAGCTTGCTAGAACTTTTTCATCCAGCCCTGTGTCACTGCATTCCCTGAAACAGACTGAAAATAACTTTCTTTATAGCATTAGAAGAGAATCTTAACTTTTGACAACTCCGTTGTTCATTAAGTAATTGCACATACATTATATATGCTGCAATATGTTAAAGAGAATAAAGAAAACAAGAAAAATAAAAAGAAAAGGCCAATTTATCTTGTTCTTGGCCTCTTACCCCATCCCCTCCTTTGCTTCTTAAAGAGTTGGCAAAAATGTGTGAAATTAATTCATTTTCAAATTGCAACTGCTCCAACAAAGGCTTTCCCTAAGGGATGTAGGTCTGCAGATATGATGTGCTGTGTGTCTCAACTTTTCCAGCGAGCACGCCCATCTTCTTTGGTCACCACAGTCTTCTAGAAGACACAGCTGTCTTCTATACTTAGAATCTTCTGTTTCTTGCAAAAATTCCTTCCTGTCTTTCTCAGGTTTAATGCCGCCTCTTCAGAAGGTTCTCCTCTGATGCCATGGCTATGGCGACTCTTCTCTGGTACCTCTGCAGTACACATCCCTGATTGCCAGCATTGTGCTCATCGATCTGTTGATTCGTCATCTCTACCACCCACTAGGTCCTCAGCTTTCTGAATCACATCTGTCTTTCTCAGTGGGCTGATGCTGCTCAGGTGCTCAACTGATACTTGAGAAGTGAATATAGGAGAGTTTTTATTAAGGAGAGAAAATAGTTGAAAGGCACAAAATGCGGCCAAATATTCTTTGAATAAGCAGCTGAGCAGAGCTAATGGGATGAGTAGCAGCTAGAGACAGATAAAGGCACTTTCCTTTAGTTCATGAATCCCAGCCTTGAGTACCACTTTGAAACTAAATAAGGCCATCCTAGCTTTATCCTCAGAAAAAGAACTGTATTGCCAGCTACTTCTTTTACTATGTGAAGATCCAGGTCCAAACTCCAGACCTTAGCTTTACTATAACCCCAAGGGAAGCAGCTTGCACCCTGCCATAGATAATGAAGACTGGTCGGTGGTGCATAATGGCTTTTTGGTTGTCTCAATTTTTCTTTTCAAGACTTCAGAATTCAAAATAAATGACACGTTGTAATGTACTGTTCTTTATTTTGAAAAATGTGATTATTAGAGTTAAAGATTAAGTTCATACTGTTCAGCTTACTCTTTTGCATTTAGGAGTTCAGAACTGCATAGAGTTAGGGGAGAAAGATATAATTAAACATAAATAACAGCTGCCAGGCAACAAAGGATCAAGAACAGAAATGTTAAATTATAACAGGAGAATGGTCAGAAAGACTAGGCCGGCAACAAATCTCCTTCCATTGCAAACTCACAGTGGAAGGGGTCAGTCAATCCTGTCTTTCAGGCCTGGATTGGAGAAACACAGAAATGAGAATGACAGGAAATCACTTGCCTAAAAGATGCGAGTGATGTTATTACTTCAAGGAAATTGGAACCTGAGGTGGTGAGCTCCCTTGAACTAATGCCCTTACAAGCAGGTGAGAACTGAAGAAGGATACTGGCCATTCTCTCGCTCTGGACTATGGTCCTTATTCATTTAACTATTTAACATGGGAACAAAGTGTACAAGGTAAAAACAAAAAAGAAAACAAAGTAATGATTGAAACTTTATCTTTAAAATCAAACAGTTAAGAAACATTTTCTATAGTTATTCTTTGGTCTTACTGTTCCCATGCTGATATGTCTGTGGCTATGCATATGTTTCTGGAAGGTCTCTGCTGCTGATTTCACTTTATACAATCTTGAACCCTTCTCTCCCACCCCCAAGATTTTCAGTTTCATTTTGCAACTGACTTGTATTGCACTGTTGGTTGTAGTAAGTAATCAACAAGAGGTTGATTACAGAGATTTTGACCGGAACAAAACTGATGGTTGGGAAGGTACTAATTTTCAGAAGCCAGTGAATTTGTGAATATTTTGCTATGACAATGTGCTTCATCATGCAGCCCTTTACCAAAGGGAGTAGATGACACACGCTCAAACAATTAAGAACTCTTGTAATTCTGCTTCCAAACAAAAGCCTTCTGCAGCAGTGCTACAGATTCTCCAACAGAGAAATGACTGGGAGACTGGGAACTCCTAAATTATCTTGATCGGCTACAACAGTGGTCAGAATTCAGAAAATTATGGTTTGGTCTATGTATTAGTTTGCTAGAGCAGACTAAACTCACACAAACACCACCCTTTAAGACTCTGGCAGAGGGGAAATGACTATATTTACAGCGTGTCTGCCAAGGGCAGCCTTCCAGATGGGCTCACAGCAGTTTAGCTTCCTATGCCCTGGGAATAAAATCCTTCACCGTGGGCAATTCAGACTTATTGAGAAGGTTAGTTTTCTGGCAAACTACTCCAGGCTTTGTCTTGATGAGGATGAGAAATGAATTTTTTTAGACCTCTAACACAGGTGTTTGGGAATTTGTTTTTTGATTATTCTGAATATTTAAGTTGCATGAGTATTTATGGGGTTTTTTTTGGAGTTTAAGAAGCGATGCTTAAAATTACATTACAGACTAAGGAGTTCGTTTTGATGTTCAAATTCACTTTCTCAAAGATACAGAATTCTTGCTTTGATGTGGAGAAAGTGTTTCAAAGGAAACAAATACGTTTTCAGAAATTCAAGCTATTAGCTAATAGCTGTAGCAGGAAGTGGTAAGTAGAAGCCTTAACTCTTGTTTATGTCTCCACTGAGGAGATAATAGCTTTTTTGCTTATACTTTCAATTCTATAGGTTTATTTAAAATGTCAGGATGTGAAAATGTTGACTTAACTGCGTTCCTGCAATGAAATACATGATGCATGAAATTCTGACACAGTTATAGGCCTTTGTACTCTGCTTACTTTTAAGATAAAGTGATTTCAGTTTGCTGGTGAAGAAGGTATTCTTTTGATGTCAGAATTTGATGTTACTATTGATAATGCCATTATCTCTGGCCTTAATTCACATGTTGATTTTTCTCCTGTCAATTTTCTCTCTGAGTACTCGGATATTAGCTGTTGTTCACTGCTTTTGCTGGGTCTTCTGTGGTGGGAATTGATATCCAAATGCTGATTGGGAAAGAACAAATTCTGAATATCAATGTGCGTGGCAAGAAAATCTTCCTGCTTCTTCCTGGAGAAGTTATACAGTATCACAGAAAGGATGTGGTCATCAGAACTTGCCCCATTCTGGCCAAAGCCTGTTTTTAGTTCTTAATCATGAGCTATATATCATCAATGGATTTATTTAACTTCCCGAGTCTCAGTTTTCTTAAGCACAAAATGCGGATATTGATGCAGATAGTGATGGCTATTGAAAGTGCTTGACAAGAGTTACTTGACATCTTGCTGATTATTGCTGCTATTTGGCCAAACTGCAAAGAACATTTAAGATACGTGCAGACAATTTGGTGAGAGCGAGGAATATACCTGGTGTCCTGTGCCAGATTTCAAATAAAAGGACTCTACTTAAAGGTGGGACTCACTTTCACTGACTTCAGGCAGTAAGGTTTTCAAATCTGGATGGTTATACCCGGAGGCGTTGTCATACAGTTGGACTCAAATCCCCAGGCTAGGGTTGTAGATGAAGATAGGGAATCCGAATCTTTAAAAGTTTCCATGGTTTCTTCTCATCCGCCAGCCCTGGGTACTGCTTCTTAAGATTCAGACCCAGGTCTTTGGGAACCATTGAACTGATGCATACACATCATTCTTAGGACTCCTTATATATTTTTTAATATTATTTTTATTGTAAACAATATTAACATAATACCTTAATTGAAAACTCACAATTTATATTAGCTTTATGTAAATTGCATCAACTTTATCTTCTCATGGCTGGCTTGTTTGAATTAGTACCCAAAGCAGGATGGCCTACAGATGGCATTTGGTTGACATATCTATCTGTATTGTCTGTTTTTATATCATTGGTTCCTTAATGACACTGTGTCATTTACACTGCAGAGAGTTCTGTTTTGGGTTTGATTGCCCTCTCATAGTGCCAATTAGCATAGTGCTTTATTTTTGTGTTTTATGTAAACTAGTAATTCAATATAGAGAAGTGATTAGATTCAGCTTCAATTAATTTTTAGATTGTTGCACTTTTAGGGAACTTCCATTCATTGTGGTAAATGAAAAATTTTCTATCTAAGGTAAGCGGGGACTCTAAATTAGCTCTGATGTATTGGACACAATCTAATGTCCTGGATGATTTTCTTGCTTTTCAGCCCCCAAAGATTTCCCAGGTTCATCATGTTTATATCTAGAAGTAGAAAGAGCCTTGCTTCAGTGGGGCATTGTATTTTGAGATCATAAATCTAAGGACTAGGAAAGTTCATTGCTCTTGTGTGTCATGACAGTTAGCTTTTCTCAGAAGAGAGATGTAGATACTAACACAAGGTAAGCTTTCTTTGCTGAATACATTACACACTTTGGCTGCAAGTTATAGGGAAATAAATTTCAAACCAACCAGGAAACTTGCTTCCTCCTGGCTAGCTTTCTTAGCGCTGGAAGGTACTATGCAGGCTGCTGGGGAGGAAAAGACATTAGTGGTCTTACGTAGTCCTGGACAATGCATGCTGCAATACCAACTTGTCAAGAAAGATGTACCTATGGGCGCAATAGGGCCAGGGATGTTATGAGATAACTAATTGTATTCTGATTGATTTGTGGCTAATTCCGCAGGAAGGAATTTTATGCCTGATACTGTAATCCTTGTCAAAAGCCCATAATAGGGAGGTTATATGCCCTAGCATATGCTATTGTTGTAGGCTTATGTCACAAACAATGCCACAGCAGTTTGGAATTATAATTAATAGGGTAGTATTTATTTAAAGGGGAAAAAAACTTACAGGTCACTTTCAGCCCTCTGTACGACCAGGAAGGGAGTCTAGCCGCCAGCCGAGCAGGAAGTGAAGAGAGCGAGAGAAGGAAGTGGCCGCTTTTTTAAAGGGAGAGAGACCAC
>NW_004949102.1:4553061-4555912 GCF_000317375.1 Microtus ochrogaster | reverse complement strand
AGTGGCCGCTTTTTTAAAGGGAGAGAGACCACGCCCCAATGGGCTGGTATCTCAGCGGCTATAGGCTGGAGGAGCGGAAGGACCTCCCGCAACATATTGTCATTTTAGTAAATGTTCATATTGTCCACTTGGCATCTGAATATTATTTGCATCCATAGACCTATACCTCGGAAGCTTTCAACCTTGGTCAGGCAACTTTTATTATTTATGTATTTTGGAATCAACAGCAGTCAATAGAGAGAAGTCTAATTGGTCAAAGTGCTAAGAATAGGAAACTGAGTGTTCAGTCCTGAATGGGACATCTATCTATATTAACCTTCCATCTCTACCAAAGCTCAGGGAACATCTTGAGAGAGGAGGTGGAAGGAATGAAAGAGCTGAATGAAAGATGGACAGGAGTGCTATAAAGTGCTGTCTCCTGGACATGACACACCTATAGCTGTAATGAACTCACAGTAGCTGTGGTTACCAGCACAAGACCGACATAAGATCAAACCAACTGAAATGTTAGGTGGGAAGATGATCTCCAGAGTCCATCCCAAACTAAAGAGCTATTGGTGATGAGCGAGAAGGGAGGTTGGCCTTGTTTCAATGGATAGTCCGATGCACAGGCACTATGTCCAATTACTACTTAGACTTAATTTTTAAAAAAGACATGAAATTGTGAGGTGGCCATGTGAGGAAGGAAATAAAAGAGTTTATGGAGATAAATAGTGATAGATATGATTGTGTTTTGTTGCCTGCATGTATGGAATTCTCAAAAATAAAACTTTTAAAAGCATAAAATCACATCAAGGTTACCATGTGAATAGTCGTTACCTTGAGATGTGCACCCGAGATCCATGGGGAGATGGTAAGTTGCAACTGGGTAGACGAATAAGGAGTTCAGTGGGAAGACCTGGGTTGGGGATGTAAAGAGTCACGTGGTAAGAGATTGTCCTGCATGGTTGAAGGAAGAAGTCATTATGTACAGTATTTCTGCGGTGCACCTCCATTCCTTAACATCTTTTTGCATCTCAGATTTCTGCTCACCCTTTCCATTTTGGGCTACGTGAACAATGAGCAGAAGTGCCTTTAGGAACTAACTACTTTCAGATCCTTAGCAGTGCCATCTCTCTCCTCAGTGATCGTGAACTTGTGTGTCAGGTCTAGTCTCTGAATACATACATGCTTGTAAAACCATTTTCTGTTCCATGTCAGATGCAGAACATGACAAAGAAACAAACATTTGTGGGTCAGATAATGGGAATTCTGGGGTTAGTAGATCTTATCCTGTGACCTCCCTTGAAAACTCTCGTTAGCTATGCGGGAAGCTGAGGCAGGAAGATCAAAATATCGAGATCTTCTTGGACATTCCTCTTTTTATTTCCCATAGAGGATGTGATGTTTAAAATAACTTGTGGATAAACAAAAATCAAACTAGGCTCAGAGGCAACGAGAAAATTTGAGTTTTACTTTCATTGAAATAATCATACAGTTGTTGGAGGAATTGTTCTATGAAGAAAATTTTTGTATTCAGTATTTGATTACCTTGAATTATTAAAAATGTTAAATACTCAAATTTTTAAATTTTGATTATTATTGTTCAGAGCAATCAATTGATGTTCAAGCAATATCTAATGCTGACAAATGAACACTTACTTTTATTATAAGTCTACACATTATTATACTTTTCTATTAATTTAATTTGCTGTTCTTTAGTATAAGCAGTGTTCCATCCCAGGTATGAATCCATCTTTTTTGGAGTTTAAAACAAGAATTACGTTGACTTAGTCCTTACTGATAAAATGACATTCACAGTTTATAGGCTTGTTTATTCTATTCTGAGTCCTGTGTCCCTCTGGACTCATTTTAAAAGCAAAATGTCAGTGATTAAAGAAGATACTTGCTCTTAGAGAAGGTCATTGTTGACACTTTATTTTATCAGCATCATGGGCCCTCTTGGATCTTTGTCTTAGGCTATATTAATTCATTTATTCATATTTGTTGAACCTTTTAATAGTAGGTACTAGGGATATGATGGTGAGTATGCTAGAGAGGGATTTGTTCTTGTGAAGCTTAAATCTACCAGGAGATGTAGATACTAAACAAATAGTGATAAATCCTAATGGAAATGAGTACTATGGAAACACCCGAGAGTACCGTAAAGCCTGTGTCCGGGGCTATGACTTACAGGGGAATGGGTCAGCGAAAGTTTTTCTGATGAAGTGGTGTTCAAGCAGGAATTTGAAGGATGAACAAAGATTTAGGAGAAGTGGCTGTTTGAGCAGGGAAGACAGCAGGTGAGTAGACAAAGAACAAAGTGAGTGATAGTCGCTTTGAGGACCAAACAAAGGCCACTGTAGAAGGGATGAGAGACCCAGGGGAAACTGGAGTGGAGAGGCGTGCAGGGAGAAGGTCAGGCCAGACTTTCCTGCTCATGACGAAGACAGCTAGGTGTTCAGCGAGCTGCCAGAATCTTCTATACATTTGTCTGGAGCATGAGGGATACACTGGAGGGACCCAGGAGTCCCTGCTGTGATGTCAAGGGAGACGGAATGAGAGACAATGAAATTAAGGACAAGGGATGAGAGTATTCTGAAGGAAGACAGAGCACAGCAATTGCTTGACGATGAATGTTGAGGATATGATAGTGAGGTAGCATGGTCCTGAATAAGTTGAAGGATTTGATTTTGAAGGTACAGGCTGGGGTGGAGTGAGAGAGAAGGTTCTGATTCTTGTGTATGTAACAATGAGAGAAAAGGAGGCTATCAATTTGTTTTTGTTTTTGATATTTTTTATTTTGTTTTTTTTTATTGAGAAAAGGAAAAAAAGTTTCCCCCTCCTCCCAGCCTCCCATTTCCCTCCCCCT
>NW_004949102.1:4460547-4551256 GCF_000317375.1 Microtus ochrogaster | reverse complement strand
ACTAAAACTGAGAAGCTTCTGTAAAGCAAAGGACACTGTCACTAAGACAAAAAGGCAACCTACTGACTGGGAGAAGATCTTCACCAACCCTGCAACAGACAAAGGTCTGATCTCCAAAATATATAGAGAACTCAAGGAGGCTATCAATTTAAGAATGAGGGGACATGGAGGGGTGAGAGGAATCATGGGATGGGGTGGAGATGGGGTACTTGGGAGGGGCCGGAGGGAGGAAAATGATATAATCCTATTGTAATTAAAATGTATTAAAGATAAAACCAAAAGAAATAAAAATTAACTTTATTCAAAATTCTCCATGTGTACATGTGTATGTGCATGTGAGTGTGTGTGTGTGTGTATGTATATCTTAACCAAACTAAATAGTATTGCTGTAAGTAGTTTGAAGGTCCTGTAGAATTCCATAAATAATCTTTGTTTCCCTAGACTTTAGAAATTTTTTTTAATGGCTTCAAACTGTATACATTTGTGTAAGTTATTTGTTTCATCTGGGTTTAGTTTTGGTGGGCCATATACATCTAGAAAAAAAACACCAAAAATTCATCTAATCACTGTATCATATTTTGTTTTCATATTCGTATATTGATATGTATTCAGACTATTTTTTTGTCAATTTTGAGCTAAATAAAGCACAGCTTTATGTCAGCCCATAATTTTCTATCTTGAATAAATATACCTAGGAAGTGGGAATCGCTGTGCTGTATGGTATGTACATATATTTAACTTTCATAGCATATATTAACTTTTATAAATCTAAATACATATATAATTTATAGATAAAATTCTGGCTGTATAAAGCTGCCAAATTATTATCAAAAGTGATTGTGGAGCCTCCATGGGACCGAACTAGGCCCTCCATATGTGGGAGACAGTAGTGAAGATTAGAGTATCGGTTAGGCACCTGCCAGTAGAACCGACATCTATCCCTCGTGCATGAGCTAGCTTGTTGGAGTCCATTTCTTATGATGGGATGCCATACTCAGCATTAATGCAGCAGGGAGGGGCGTGGTTCTGCCCCAATTTAATGTGCCAGACTTTGTTGACTTCCCATGGGAACCCTTACCCATTGGGAGGAGTGGGTGGGGATTAGACTGTGGGGAGGTGGGGGGGGGGATAAGAGGAGGTGTGGGTGGGGAGAGAACTGTAGATGGAATGTAAAATGACACTTAAAATAAATAAAAGTGGTTGTGACAGTTTCCATGACCAGCAATGTGGCTTCAGTTGCTCCACATCACTGTCTACACCCCGTATTGTCAGCTTTAAGCTTTAGCCATTAGAGTGGGTGTTTATTTTTCCATAAGAGATTATAATTTAATGTATATTTCCCTGAACATTTATGTAGTGGAACAACTTTCAGGATTGATTTGCATATTTCCTCTTGAAATTTTATTTAAGTCTTTGGCTCCTTCTAATCAAAATTTTGACTGTTTATATCATCTCCCTCTGAGAGTTTTTTTTTAAAAAGTGCTGAATAACTGGTATTTCTATGTCTCCTGCCTCCTCCCAAGGAGAGGGGGCAGAGAGACTGTAAGAACCAAAGGCAGTGGACGCTTCAAGGAACCAGTGTTTTCCCCACATAGGAGGCAATGGACCTATGAACTCACAGCAGCTGTGACATCATGCGTGAGACCTATTGGAGTTGAAACCAAGACATCCCAGCATGGAGGCACGAAGGTGGGCATGAGATACTACCCAGTCTAGGAGCTGGTGTAATTTTATAGTTGCTGAAAAAGGGAGGGTCAGTTTTCTTTAAGGGTTTGATCCCTAGTAGGTCCACACCATCTTGTGCAGGCTCCACATCCAAGTGTTCCGGGAAACAATTTGACTCTCAATGTTTTTTTTTATTTTTATTTTTTAAAAAGAGAAACCAGGAAGTTAAAATGGAGTGAAGGTGTGGATTTAGGAGGAGTTGGGGGACAGAGTAACGAATATGATCTAAATTTCATACATTGTATGAAATTCTCAAAGAATGAATTCTGGAGTGGCGGGGAGGAGGCAGAAATCTTAAATAAATAAATAAATAAATAAATAAATAAATAAATAAATAATTCTGTTCCCTAACTTTTGGCACCAAGAAAAAAAATTCCTTTGCTAGATACATACTGTAAATATCCCACTCTTGAAACTGTGCTTACCTTAGAATTTTTGAATGGGTTTTGTGAAGAACAGATGTCTTATAATTATTTATTCTCTTTTTTGATTGAGCTGTGCTTTTTGTATCCTATATAAATAACTTTGTTTAAGTTTTTCAAAAATTTCTTTTACCTTCTTATGTTTTTAAAGCTTATCATTTATTTTGACTTATTGTTTATTCACTTTGAATCATATTTTTATGAATTGTGTGAAAATCAAATTACATGGTTTGCTTCATATGAACATTTAATTATTATAAAACTATTTATTGAGATAACTATTCTTTCCTCTAAAAACATGAGCTAGAAAAATAATTAGCTTTATTTTCTCTTTCATAGCTTATGTATCTGTTTTGATGGCTTCATCATTAGCTAATATTACTCTTTACCATTCTATTTTCTATATGTTATACATATACATGTACATATTTGTTTACAAATTTACTTGAGTACATTATATGCAACGACCCACACATGAAATATGAGGAAGAACACGTGGTCTGTCTTCTTTCTCTCTCTCTCTCTCTCTCTCTCTCTCTCTCTCTCTCTCTCTCTTTCTTTCTTTCTTATTTCTCAGTGTAACAGCCCTGACTGTGCTGAATTCATACTGCAGACCAAGCTGGTCTCAAATTCACAGAGACCTGCCTGTCTCTGCTCCTCAGTCCTTGCATTAAAGGTGTGCTACATCACACCCAGCTTGTGATTTCTCTTTTTCAGAGTGATTCACCTTGTTTAATATTATACATAGTAAGTATCTCAATTTTCTTGCAATTTTTTGACTTCATTTTTTTGAGCTGAATAGTATTCCATTTTACACATGTTATGAATAATTATGATGCTTCCATTTGCTTGCTATCATAAATAAAGCATCCATAGACATGGGGTGCAAATATCTCTGTCGTAAAATATGGTGTTCTCTGAGTATATGCCCAGGAGTGAAATAGCTGGGTCATATGATGTAGACAGAGACAGCTTGTTCATTTCCCAGCCATCCATACCCGAAATAATCACACAGAAACTGTATTAATTACAACTTGGCCAATAGCTTCAAATTTTTTTTTTTTTTTGGTTTTTCAAGACAGGGTTTCTCTGTGGCTTTGGAGCCTGTCCTGGAACTAGCTCTTGTAGACCAGGCTGGTCTCGAACTCACAGAGATCCGCCTGCCTCTGCTTCCCGAGTGCTGGGATTAAAGGCGTGCGCCACCATCGCCCGGCTAGCTTCGAATTCTTATTAAGAACACCTTAAATTAACCCATTTCTATTGTTTTGTATTTTACCATGAGGCTTGCGGTTTACCAGTAAGGTTCCAAGGGGTCTGTCTCCTTAGGCAGCTACATGGCGTTTTCCTGTCTCTGCTTTCTTTCCTCCTCTATCTTCTTGGGATTCCCACCTTACTCTATGCTGCTTTGCTGTAGGCCAAGGCAGCTTTATTCATTAACCAATAAAAGCAACACATATACAGAAGGACTTCCCATACCAATATTGTATTTACATTTTTAAGTTTTTGAGAAGCTTTAAGCTAATTTCCATTAAACAGTATTAATTTGTGCTTGCACTAGCAGTGAATATGAGCTCCCCCTTCTCTACATCCTCTCTAACATTTGTGGTTAGATTTCATTTTTTTAAATTAAATTTATTTATTTATTTATTTTATGTCCTGACTAAAGCTTTCCTTCCCTCCTCTCCTCCTATTCTCTCCCTCCTCCCCTTCACGTTCTCTCCCCTCAATTCACTCTTCCTCTGTTTCTGTTCAGGAAGGGGCAGGCCTCCCATGGGTATTAACAAAGCATAGCATGTCAAGTTTCAGTAAGACTAAGCACCTCCCCTGTATTAAGTCTGGGCAAGGTGACCCAGTATAAGGAATAGGGTACCAAAAGCCAGCCAAAGTGTTAAGGACAACCCCTCCTCCCACTGCTAGGTGTCACACAAGTAGACCAAGCTGCACAATTGTCACATAAAGAGGGCCTAGGAGGTCCCATGCAGGCTGCCTGGCTGTTGGTTCAGACTCATTTGACTTCAGTGAGATGCTTCCTCAAACTACTTTGAATTCACATTTCCCTGATGACTAAAGGTTCTAAACATCTTTAAAAACAGTTATTGGTTATTCATATTTATTGTTTTTTTAAATATGTTTAATTAGTTAATTAGATTATTTGTTGATTGACAGTTCTATTTTCTTGGTGTTCAATTTCCTCAGTGGTTGGTAAATTCTGAATATTCACCTCTTGTCATACAGCTGATTAAGATCTTCCATTCCGTGGCTTGTCTGTGTGCTCTGCTGATAGTTTCCTTTGCTTTATGGAACCTTTCCATTTTAATGTAGTCCCATCTGTTGACAGTTATGGCTAGTTCCTTTGCTATGGAAATTCTGTTCAGAAAGTTCACTCCTCCAGTACCTTGAGGAGTTGTTTCTTTGTCTTGGATTAGAAGGTTCAGTTTTTCAGGTTTTAAGTTAATGTCTTTGATCTATTTTGAATTGATTTTTGTATAAGGTGAAAGATGTGAATCTAATTTTATTTTTCTGCAGGAGCACATCCAGCTTTGTCAGAACTTTTCATTGACTAGGCTAGTGTTTCCCCTAATATATGATTTTTGCCTCGTCTGTCAAAGTTTAAGTGGACATAGCTTTGTTGGTTTGTTTT
The DNA here is from genome assembly GCF_000317375.1 of Microtus ochrogaster. Lineage (NCBI taxonomy): Eukaryota > Metazoa > Chordata > Mammalia > Rodentia > Cricetidae > Microtus > Microtus ochrogaster. The sequence goes on along the minus strand of NW_004949102.1, from coordinate 4,546,468 downwards.
CAGGTCCTCTCTGGTTCCACTGGTCTATCTCTGTTTTATGTCAGTACCAAGCTTTCTCTATTACTATAGCTCTGTAGTATGAGAAATTAGGAAAACATATCCCATTCATGATAGCTTAAGAAATTTTAGTGCCAAGGAATATTCTTAACCAAAGGTAAGAGAGACTTTATGATGAAAATTCTGAGATATTGAAAAAGGAAATCAAAGAAAATACTAGAGAATAGACTGACCTAGAATGTTCTTAGATTGGGAGAATTAAAACTGACAAGATTCAACTACTGAAATTATCCTACGTATTTAATGTAAAACCTATCAAAATTCTGTTGTCATATTTCACATTTCTATAAAAAAAACAAGAATTCATGTGGAGTCACAAAAGACCACCTATAGCTAAAGCAGTCCTAAGGAATAAGAACACAACTGGAGTTATCACAATACCTGACCTCAAACTGTACTGCAGAGCTATAGTGACAGCCTAATGTCCTTCTGAATTGTCTAAGCACATTTGTAGAAGTTAGCCTATGCTTCCTGGGCTTTCTAGTTCATTTAGTTCTATGTATAGTCTGTGGCAATACTTCATTTTGTTGATTATCACCTCACTGTAGGGTGTCTAGTGAGTGTTAAAATAAGATAATGAGGCATTCAAGTTTGTTCTTAGTTTTCTAAATTATTTTAGCTATTGTTATTTTTTTTTTGCTTTTGCATCTAAACAGTAGGTCCAGGATGTTAACTTCTACAGAAAAGCTTGCTGCAATTTTGGTGGGATCGCATTTAACGACCAGAGGAATTTGGGGCTAATTGAAGTCACAACAAAATTGAGTTCTCTGATTAACGAATATATTATAGCTCTTCAATAGTTTTTAATGTGCATTTACCTTAGTTACTGTTCTATCGCTGTGAAGAGATACCATGACCAAGAAGAAAGCATTTAATTGAAAACTTCCTTAAAGTTTCAGAGGATTAGTCTATCACCATCATGGTAGGTGGTCAGTCATGTCATGGTGCTTGAGCAGTAGCAGAGAGCTTTACATCCTGACCCACAGGCAGAAGGCAGAGAGGAGAGAAACACTGAACCTGGTGTGAGCTTTTGAATTCTCAATTCCACTCAAAGAGCCACACCTTCTCCGCTAAGGCCATGCCCAGTCTTTCTAACCCTCAAGCAGTTTCACTCTGATTACTAAACATTCAAATATAGGATGTGATCCCATGGAGGCCATTCTTACACAAACTACCACAACGTGTTTTGTATGCACTTTGGTAAATCTACCTATAAACAGTTATTGACAATAACAACATTGGTGGTTTTTGAAGATACCATTTAACTGATATAGGCTGTTCATAATATGTAGGAATTGAATTTGTCTTTTATAATAAACTTGCCCTGAAACAAAAGTTTACCTGTTCACCTTAGTAAATTTGTGGCATATTCCTTAACATTTTTATGTAGATAATTATGCCATTCATAGGCCTTTTTTCAATCTGTATGCTATTTAGTTATGAGTTTTTCCACTTATCCATCTGACCTCCATCCATCCATTTACATGCTCACCTCTCTACTTGTCTGTGTAGTTATTACTTGATAACTCTAATTGTACTGGCTAGACACTCTAACATAGTGAAGAACAGAAGCTGTGGGATAGATATGCTTGCTTTATACAGACTCTTAACCGAAAAGCATTGGATCATTTAACACTAGGCATAATCTTGGATCTATTTTATAATTATAAGTGTTTATTATGTTGGATGAGATTTCTGTATGGTCCTACTATGGCAATGATGTATTTACTTAATCACTAAATAATATAACTTTTCAAATAACATTTTAGGAAAAGTAAAATGATTATACAGTTTTGAATGAGTTTTGTTATATGCTGAATTTATAGCATTCTTATAATTGGTCTTGATCATTGTTTACTATCCCTTTATATTTTTCTTAATATTCATGTTAATATAAAGGGGAGGTATGCTGGTCTGTTCTCGTTTATTTCTCCATAGCCAGAAGCACAAGTCTATGTGTTCAGTTTGATTTATTTTAAATTTTAAAATAAAATTATAAAATACAACTGAAGATTGATTATCCAGTTGGTGTTTAGATTTACATTTTAGAATATTCTGGGTTGAAGAGATAAATTTTGGAATTAAATTCCTAAATGGTTAAGTGTTAAAGTCAAAATCATAACCATAATTGTGTATTATTGTGTGAGAATGAGTGAATGTGATGAGAACTGGGCCCAGGGTCAGGCCTCAAGGAACTTTATTATTAAATGCTAGGCAGAGGAAGATAAGCCAGAAAAAGTGGCAAGGAAAAGAACATTGAGAGATGTAGGAATTGCTAGGAATTTCTGTAGAACTAGCAATGTCAAGATTTTAATGTTGTCAAGTCAGGTGAAATGAAAATTGAAAATTGGTCATTGCATTTTGGGACATAAAAAATTTGGTGACCTTGCCCAGAGAAGTTTAAATAGATATTGAAACAGATATGAGCTTTTTTTTTGTGGTAGAATAAATGAAAATGAAGACAGTGAAGAAAGTACATTTTGATGATTTTTGGAAATTTGACTTCAAAAGGGCTATGAGCAAGTTTAAGACTAGAACTGAGCAATGGTTTGAATAATGTTTTTCTACTACTTTAAAACAAATTTCTTTTTAAATTAGGAGATGCATGGATTTATAGATATTCCAGGGGAAGACCCTTTGAAAGAAAGGTTAATGAGTTGAGAAGAGAGGCAATTATCAGTATTGGCCAGCTCAGAAGATCTGCTATGTATGCAGGTCAGAGTTCAAGTTGAGGCTTGATATCAGACACAAAAAGTGACATTTCTTCTTATGACTGAAGGAGGGAAAAGGGAAAATGTGCCTAGCAAGTTAGCTTTTCAAGTTTTATGGCAAGAAATTTAGAGTAGCATCTAACTGACAGTTGTATCTTCTGGAAAAAGGTCTGAAACCCATTTGACCTACATTAAAATGGATTAGAAGTTTTTAGACTCTCTGTTAGTATTCAACCTGAAACTATCTACCAGATCAACCATGGAGGATTGCAAGGCTCAGCCACCTTGGAATGTAGCCTGATCAGTTTGGTTATGAAGGGGCTCAGTATTGCTGGAGACTATGGTATGAATATTGGTGGTCACTTCGGCCCAAGGCTACTCTTTATCAAGACTGCAGACAAATAATTTCTACGTTGGTGTCCCTGAAGCAAGGGTGGGAGGCTCAAGGTGGCAGTGGGGAGCAATGGATTTTTATGTTATATCTTCTATTAGCAGGAATGGGAAGTCCCTCCCTTCTTCCCCTGTTTCTGGTCCAGTCCTAACTCATTTATATTGCTGTATCTAGTTCCAGCTGTTTCTAAATTCTATGCATTTAACTTTTTACTCTTCTGTCACCTAGAGTCATTATATCACTTTCCTTTGTTTGTCATATTGGGAAGTCAGCTCATGGCCATACCCATGATAAGCAATGTTCTACCACTGACATTTATCCTCAGTCTTTATATTGCTATTAAAACATAATAAATGAACTAATATTTAGAGGGAAAAAATGGTTTTATCAGATCTTTCAGTTTTCCCATTTCCTCAAGTATTGTTCCCCCTGATTTTTTAAAGCCCCTTCAAATTTCTTTAATGGTCTTACTCTCTGTTTACAAAAAGAAATAAAATACAAACAAACTAAAAACAAATTAAAAAGAACTCTCTGCATTTTTAAAATTTTCAACCTTAATTTAATGTAGGCTATTACTGCCTTTGATGTCAGATGTCCTTCTATATATGTGTTGCTTTTATTGGCTAATGAATAAAGCTGTCTCAGTTAATGGCTTAGCAGAATAAATCCAGGCAGGAAATCCAAACAGAGATATGTATAGAGAGAGTAGTAGGCAGAGTCAAGGAGACACCATGTAGCTGCCAAAGGAGACAGACACCACTGGAACTTTTACCGGTAGCTTACAGCCTTGTGGAGATACACAGATTAATAGAAATGAGTTAGTTTAAGATGTAAGAGTTAGCTAGGGATATGCCTGAGTCATTGGCCAAGCAGTGCGGTAATTAATATAGTTTTGTGTGATTATTTGCCTCTGAGCAGTTGGGAAAAGAACAAACAGTCTCTGGTTACAAAATGGTGCCCAAATGTTTGGCAATAGACATCCACATAAAGCCTAAGAAAGCTTAAAAAGTGTGCTTCTAGGCTCACAAAAACAGGAGCCAAGCACAGCTTCTTGGTAGCTACATTCTTTTTTTTTCTGATAGGCTCTGTTTGCTGGAGGCAAGCAGAGGTGTGGGTCCTTTAAGAGAAGACTTCCTGACTCAGCCTAAGCAGTAAAATCTATGCAGCTTCTTTGAGAGATGGCTTCCTGGTTTATGTTGGCAACACAAACAGCTCTGGGTCTTTCAGGAGGCTGAGCACTTGAATGGGATTTGTGGGCAGCATGCTGCAAGTTACTTGGTAGGGAAATATCTTCTTCTCATAGCACCAATTACTTTAGAGAGTTTGATGGGCACTGAAGAAACTTGTTATTGAATTTGCCTTCAAGGTGACAAGGCTAGTCATTTGGGCAAGAAACTGCCCTTACCTGGACTTCTTGGTGGCATGCATTATGAACGGGATATGCAGGACCCACAGAAAAATTACTGTTGAACTTGCCTAAAGGAGGTGAGATAGACTTTCAAGATTCATGCTTCATGAAAGAGTCCACCAGATATCTGAAGGACATAGAAAAAAGTAACTGACTAACTGCCAATATAGGCAAAACAGTCTGTTGCAAGGAGAGAGGGCCTGCTTTTGGTCCCAGCTGCCTGGCTAGCATACACCTGAAATAACCACACAGAAACTGTATTCATTTAAACACTGCCTGACCCATTATCTCTAGCCACCTATTGGCTAATTCTCACATCTTGATTTAATTCATTTCTAATAATTTATGTTCATGACAAGGTTGTGGCTTACCAGGAAAGATTTAACATGTCTGACCTGATGGCGTCTCCACGGTGTCTCTCTGTCTGCCCTTCTTCCAAGCATTCAGTTCTGTCTTTCCACCTACCTAAGTTCTGCCCTATCACCAGGCCCAAAGCAGTTTCTTTCTTAACCAATGAAAGCAACACAAATGTAGAAGGATCTCCTACACCAACAGTCTTTCAAATTTCCTGCTTTATGGAAAAGTCTGCTAGATATATTATGGGCCTGTAGGCTGAAGATAGATGCCCCAATGTTACTAGAGAACTTTGGGAGACTGTCTAGGCAGCAAGATATTTCTTTCGATTCTAGAGTCTTGAAAGTTGCTTAAAATGTTCTTCTTGTTTACTTAGATAACATAATATCCTTCTGGGTTCTTTGATGGAGTTGAAGAATAGATAGTTATAATTATAGTTTTCCTTAGTTATGCTAAAAGATAAATCAGATATAAAACTTTAGACTCATAAAGAAATATTGTAACTGTAATTCTTGCTTGATTCCTGTTTTGTTGTTTGTAATTTTACTATGTTAAAGTTAAAACTTTCCTTTTTATTTAGAGAGAAAAGGGGAGATGATGTCCTTCTGCATATATGTTATATGTTGCTTTTGTTGGCTAATGAATAAAGCTGTTTCAGTTAATGGCTTAGCAGAGTAAAGCTAGGCAGGAAATCCATATATATATATATAAAGTGTATATATAAAGTATATATATATATATATATATATATATATATATATAGAGAGAGAGAGAGAGAGAGAGAGAGAGAGAGAGAGAGGGAGAGAGTAGGCAAAGTCAAGGAGACGCCATGTAGCTGCTGAAGGAGACAGATGCCACAGGAACCTTAACTGGTGTTGGCAATACACAGATTAATGGAAATGGGTTAAGATATAATAGCTAGCTAGGAATATGTCTGAGTCATTGTCCAAGTAGTGCCGTACTAATATTCTTTCTGTGTAATTACTCAGTTCTGAGCGGTTGGGAAGCAACATCCCTTTGTGTGTTTGTGAGGTAGGGAATATAAATGAGAGTGTGCTCACCACACTGCATGTGGATGGCAGAGGACAGCTCTAGTCATTGGCCCTTTCCGTCGTGTCTGAGGAATAGTTTCTTTTATTCCCTCTTGTCTGCTAGGATTACTATTTTGTGAGCTTCCAAAAAGCCTCCTGTCCCTGGTTTCCATCACCATAGGAATGTTCTGGAATTATCAACACTCGTGCTATTGGATCAGCATTTAAATGGGTTCTGAGAATGAAAACTCAGGATATAGTGTTGGCACAGCAAGCCTAGCCACCAAGCCATCTCCTCAGTCCTAGGTTATCCTCCTAAATACCATCTTCAGCTGCTTTTATTTTTCCTTAATTTTATTTTTAGAATTAAAAATAAAAATAAAGGGCTTCTAAAACACTCTTATGTTGTCAAGGACAGGGGACACTATTGTTTCTAATTATTCCAGAACTTAACATTTGAGACTGAAATAGTTTAAGGTTAGAAATGCCCAAAATGTATTTTTGCTTTGATTTTGTTTTCTTTAAAAATAGAACACCCAATGATATTTACAAATAGTCTCTGGCAAAGTGTTATGAAGACATTTGCATATTTAGATTATTTAGAGAATTAGAGAGAATTGGAAAGACAATAAATGTCTTCATATATTTAAGTTATAGCCTATGAAAAACTAGTTAGATACTCATAAAAGAGAAAAGTGTATTTTTCATTTAAGCACCAAAAATATGGGATGCTTTTGAGAAGCAGTTTTGCTAGGTAAATTCCAAATGTTAAAAGCAGCAACCCTGTGTTGTTTTACTCTCATTAGCAGGCAGTTAATCAACAATATATAATTCACTGTAGACTGCATACAAAGCCCTTTTTAGAACCTTCTAATGAATCATAATATTCTCAAGAATATTAGCTCTCCCTCTCTGAGGAGAACATAAGGAATTGATTTGCTCTTTGAAAGTCCTAGGAACCTTTTAACATATGAAATTACTGACATTGAGCCACACTGATGAGGGTATCAAGAAATATATAAACTGACTTTGAGGGCCCAGTGTTTAGTGTATAGGACTATTCACTACCCAGATGGAGTTTTGGTGGTCTGCTGAAATTAGTGGCCCCCATCCCTTCCATGGGAAACACAGGGAATGGGCTTCTTTGATGAGGTTTCCAGGCTGATGGCGTCAGCTGAAGCTCTACATCATTTCTTGGTATGTGGTGGGGCACCATCCCATCTCTAATTCTTCCTCCTTCTCAATGCCGCGGTTCAGATTGATGGTCTCTGCAGGTCAAGGTTTCTGGATAAACCAGCAAATCCTCCAGGTATGTTGGCTTGACTCCTTGGAGGGAGGGCACAGATGAAGGAAAATCTTTTGTGGCTCGCCTAAAGCAGCAAGAACCAGGCAGAAATGAATATCTCACTCTTACTGATGACAAGCTATATTGCAGCACTTTGCTCGCACCCAATCACTTGGGCTTTGTCAAATTTTGAGTTTTCAAAAACTCATCTGTTATTTTCAAATAAGTATGAAGTATATTTAAAACCCTCTTACTGACTCAACACTTCGTATGATATTCGCTAGTCTATAGATTTGCCATGAGACTAAAATAAACTCTGTGGCAGCATCTGATTTAAAAGTTGAACATAATGATCTTAAAAATGTAATTTTGGAAGCAGGATATTTCTAAAAGAAATTTCTAGTTATTGGGACATGCTCACCTTAGGGAAGTGATAAAGTTGAATAGAGGGAATTTTTTATATCCTTACAATGACTCCAATAATTCAATACACTGACCAAAATAATCCTTGCAATGAATGCATTTAAACCCCTTTGAGTATGGGATGGATAATTATTTTTAAAGAAAACACAGGGGGCTTAGGTGCACATTCAGGTTGCTATTATCACTATTATTATTATTATTATAATATAGCAGTGCCCTTTCCACTTGCTGGTGCATTAGAGGAACCACCTGGAGACCTCATGAGAGTGGAAATTTTCCCTCATTGGGCCTGGGGTGTGGCCTGAGATTCTCCATTTGTCACCAGCTCCCAGATGATGCTGGTGCTGATGCTGAGAGTTTGCTGATAACTGAGCTGGCTACAGAGGAAGTGAAGTCAGTGCTACACTTACGGCACTCTTTAAACTAGAGAACTGACCTTATGTGATAAAATATATCTGTTATACCAAAATATAAGTTTAATATTTGAGAGGTTATTATTTTCAGTGGCTAGCCCAAAGTCATGATTTAAATGGCATAAGGGGAAGGCATTCAGCACAGCTGCACAATTGGAAATTGCCATATATTTCAAAGTAAAATACATGGCACTCATATGGCTTTGGAGTCAGGGTTGTGGGAAATCAATGGCTTGGCCCCCAGTGCTTCAGTTAATTTCCTTTCCCCATAAGGGCAGGTGTGACAAGTTTTGCGTGTGTTGTTCTGAGTCTTCTGTCACACACTCAAGATGCATGACCATGTGAGTAGGCCAGGAGACTGGAATTCAGAGATTTAAACTGGATATAATTGAGTGTGTGTGACATAGAAGGAGAAACATGATACAGTCCTGGAATGAAAGGAGAATAACCAGCCAAGCAGTGAGAGTTTAAGAGGATTTTTGTTTTGGTTTTCGAGACAAGATTTGTCTGTGTAACGACTCTAGCTGTCCTGGAACTAACTCTTGTAGATCAGTCTAGTCTTGAATTCACAGAGATCTGCCTGCCTCTGCCTTCCAAGTGCTGGGATGAAGAGTGTGCGCTGCCACCACCACCCAGTTTAAGAGGAAATTTAGAAAGCAAGTTCTCACACAGGCAAGTAGGAAAGTGGCAGTGTGGTAACCATTTCAGACACCTGCTGAACTGGAAACCAAAACCAAACAAATAGGAAACAGATTGAAGTGCGCTCGTGAGCACTGGACAGCTCAGGACCTTATGCTGAGTCACTGCATGGCTTGCTTTTCAGAAACAGCCCATACTTCTTTGTATATTTGTCTCTGTCAAAAGTCTACCTCCTATGTTTTTTGGAATGCCCTTCTATCTTCTACCTTTTCCTGTTCTTTTTTTCTTTTTTGCTTCTGTTCCCTATCTCCTCTTGTGTTTGGCTATGCTTTCTGGCTTTCATATGTCACAGGAAGTGTTGTCATCAAGAGGGTTTAAAATATTTTTCTTTTAAAAAATTAACTAATTAATTAATTTTTTTGCATATCAAAATATTTTTCTTATTTGAAAATAACAACTGAGTTTTTGAAAGGTACAAATCTGATATGTTGACTGGGTGATGCTGACCAATCTGCTCAGCATGTCTCTAGTCATTTTGCTGATACCCTACTGGGCCCAGGAAGACTCCCTGCCCCATGAGGAACTGCAGCTATTTCAACGGATGGAATTAGCACATGCTTTTCATTTTGGTACTGACCTAACTACTTTCCCATCACTGTGGTAAAACACCTGACAAATCATTTAAGGGAGGAAATGCTTATGTTGGTTTGCAGATTCAGAAGAAACAGTCTGTTATGGGCCAGAGGCATGCATGCAATAACAGGGGCACACTAGGGCAGGAGAATGTAGCAGTAAAAACATGCGGTAGTACAGACATGCAGGGCATGCCTTGGCAGAGACATGCAGTGGAAGAGGCATGCAGTGGAAGAGGCATGCAGTGCTAATCACGAATAGTGGTAGCATTTTCACATCATTACCACAGACCAAGAAGCAGGGAGTTCTAGACCCACTCCTGCTAACATGTCTATCAACTAGACTCCTCATCCTAAAGATTCCACAATCTGCCAAAATAGTCCCACTCTCTTGGCAGCAAGTGCTCAGAAAAGGAACCGATGCCATTCATTCCACAGTCAAACCCACGATGGTTTGTGATGTCTAAGCTGTGGCTAAGCCATGGCTTATGCTATTGAAGCAGTTGTGTAAGTGACAACAGCAGAGTCTGGTTGGATTTTGATAAAGGAATGCAGAGCTAACTAGGAATGGACAGCAGCTTTTCATCTGGGAGGGAGGAGTTCCTGGAGGGTAGACTATTTACAGGGATGATTCTTGAGCCATTTTGCCTAGGTTTAAATGCTACTTTGAAATGTGCAGATTAGTCTTGGAAAAATTATTTCTTCGAATCTCAGTTGTTGTTTTTTTCTTCACGTGAGAATTGGAAATCAAACATTTAGCATAGTTCCTACTCCAAGCATTATTCAATGGATGTGGGCAAGAGCAGCGCATACCCATGTGCTCACACGTACGTGCACCATACGTGTTTTCTTGGTTAGGTGTGATATGATCCATGAAGGAGATTTATAAAGAGCAGTAAGGCAGACTTCTCGAAAAAGAGATGTAGGTGAGCATAGAGGGCAAATGAGTTCACGTTGGGGACGTTTAATGGACTGCTCTTTAGATACTATTGATATTTGTCAGGAGAACACATCTTCAGGGACACTGTGCAACATGTAATAGAATAATGGAATCCGGGTCATCTGAGTTCTTTTATCTTCTTTGCCTCTCACTCAATGATTGCCATTTATGAAATCCCCTACTCTCATACTTTGGAGATGGAGCTAAGATTTTTTTTTCCTATGTAAACTGAGCTCTAATTAAGACCTTTAACCTGGTGAGGTCCTTCTAACAGCCGAGTTCACCAACTTGGATATCATTAAGGAAATAAAAATTCCCACTGGCATTATGTGTTTAGAATCAGTACCTAAATGACAGCTGGAAGCCGGGTAATGATTCGAAGGCCAGGATATCGGTGAAGGTGGATAATCACTGAAAATCGTGGAGACTGTCAATCAGGATACAGATTTACACAGACAAATGTCCTTATCACCATTTCCCTCTTATTTTCAGGACTCAAATCATGGATTATTGAATGGCAAAATGCCAGCCTAAATGGAATATTTGCTAGCTTAAGGTTTATTGACTTCAATTTGTTGGTCATAATTACTAACTTTTTGTGTTTAAGTGTTCTGGTGCTGACATGCTTGGGGGAGAAATTGAGCCACAGTGGTGATTGCACAGCAAGGAAATCAGCAGAAGAGGAAAATTAAATGCTAGGTGATCGTTTGAAGTCAGCAACGATGGGAGCGAGTGGGTGGGTGAGTTAAATTTTTAAGTGATTTAGCAAATGATGCTAAGAAAGTGCCGCGACATCATTTTGGATTTTCTATTATAACAAATTGTAATTGATCATCTTTTGGTACTCATGTAAGAAAAACCACTTTACAGAAAATTTTCACTGCCCTAAGCAACTCATACAAAAAAAAAAAAAAAGAAAAAATTCCCCTACCTTTTGTTGAAAAGAATACCCTGAAATAGATTTCATTTTTAAATCCCAAGTTGCTTGAAAACTTTGTCAAGAGGTATCAAAGAAGTGCCTTTTACTCCAGAATGCACTGGAATCAGCAGTAATAGTTAGAAATAATGAAATCAGGAATGACATTTTCTGCGTCTCCCTGGGATGGTAGGTCATGGTGTGAAGTTTTCAGAGGAGGACAGATCCATTTATTTCTCTTTCCGTCTTCTGAGCAAATGTATATTATCTTGTTAAAAAAAAGGATGATAGAATATCTTCCTGGATTAGTTTTAACCTGTTCCTCATGTATATTAAAATATACGCCAAGCCTCCACTGCCTGAGGAGAATGAAGATGATGCTTCCTTCAATCTCTTCATTTTTCCAAGAAAGCAAATATTAGAGTTTGTATGTAATACAACTTCACATGTCTTTCAGTGGATGTCTTAGGGTCTGGTCTTAAAGTTATTCCTTTTTATTGGATTAATTCCTGCTTTAGTTTCTCAGTGGCTCATATGCTATCTCTCTGCTCTTCCGTTCATTCATTCCTTACCCATACCCTAGAACTTAGAGATAGATGTTTATCTCCACTGATGGTTCTAGACTTATTCTCTTCTAAGATCAGAGATCCAAATTAGGTATATTTCTTGAAAACATATTAGCAGGGTGGTTATAGTTCACACTCTTGTGTCATATGTATTTCAGGGTCCTAGAAGAGAAAAATTTGGAGTGTTTTCCCTACAAAAAATAATGATGTTCAAGGTGATGTATATGCCAGTTACCAGTACTTCATCATTATATAATGTACAGACATAGGTTATGTGTATGAAATCACACAATAGCCTTAAGTATATACAACCATTGTGCGTCAATCAAAGAATGAAAAAGAACTTAAGGAAAGCAAAACTTTTAAGAAACTGTTGCGGGAAGTCCTTCCGCTCCTCCAGCCTATAGCCGCTGAGATACCAGCCCATTGGGGCGTGGTCTCTCTCCCTTTAAAAAAGCGGCCACTTCCTTCTCTCTCTCTCTTCACTTCCTGCTCGGCCGACGACTAGACTCCCTTCCTGGTTGTGCAGAGGGCTGACGGTGATCTGTAAGTTTTTTCCCCTTTAAGTAAATATTACCCTATTAATCATAATTCCAAAATGCTGTGGCATTGTTTGTGACTTACGCCTTCAATTGGCGCCCAACGTTTGGTTGGTTTTAGGACCTCTCCTTCCCCCGCTCGGCTGCCAGCCGCGACTTCGGCTTGGCGCAAGCCGCGGCTTGTGCCTGGCGGCGGGGGGCCTTGTGATCAGGAAAGAGACCCTAGGACACTTAGCCTCACTCATGATTAAGTTCTTATTTGGATCATTGTTTACACAGTGCCTGTCTTTGGGGATGGAGGAACCACTTCCACATTCTCCTTTGGATGGGAGGACTTCTTTTTTCTTACTGCCTCGTCTCTGAGGCTGGTCTCAGTGCCTGGCACCTAGTGTGAGCAGGTTTGTTGGATAAATTGGCTAAAACACCAAAAGCAGTCATTCAGAAAGTTACTTGAGCCACTGATCATCAGAAGAGCTTTGCTGGCTACTATGGGCAAGGAAGTTTCTTTTGCAGTGGTAACCAGTGCAGACTGAGAAAGAGAGATACCGAAGGCTTCTGTGACAAACTCTCCCCAGCAACCAAAGAGTCCAGGCAGGAAGTTATTTGAAGAGAGGCCTTCAAAACTGTGATAAAGATGCTGACATGTAGTTCTCTACAGATGATGGTTTCTGCTGGGGGTGGGATGGGACTCAGTTTTCTTTTAGTGGCGGCCACTGGAATATTGACTATGAGCTAATGAGTATATGGGCAACACAAACTGGACTTGTTTGTACTGGGGTGAAGGGCACACAGTGGGAGTGTGGACTTGGGAGGAATGAGAAATGAATGTGATTGAGGTGCACTATAAGAAATCCCCCAAATAACTAATAAAAATATTATGTTGGGTTAGGCAGAAGGGCTTTAGTGAATTACCCTTTTAAACTTGTAATATTGAATTTGCATTGGTAAAAAATTTCCTAGAAGTCACAGGACAATGAATTGTAGGGAAATCAGAAAAAAAGAAAATTGGTGATCAGGAGATTTAAATGAAACAAATTATAAAGTTATTCGTAAGTCACTGTATTAAGTAAGGTTAAATCCCACTTGTTAAAACACTAAGAGGAACGTGAGTGTAGAAGAGGTAGGCTGGAAAATCTCCACCCTTGTAGAGATGTGATAGATTACAGTTGCTCCTTCTTTGAGGAGCTGTTATGCTTCCTCTCTGTAAAACATAATTAGTAGATGTCCAAGAAAAGCATTATTAGTCATAGAGGACAAAATTTTGGTAATTTATATGTAAATTCTTTCATATTCATGGATTGCTTGTTTTTCCATTTCAAGTAGGCAGGAGGTCAAAGGCTCTCTAACGTTCAATGGACTCTGTGTGGAACCGCCTATGTGGGAGAAGTCCTGATGTAATTTCTTCATCAGTTTGTCAGTTGCTGGCTTCGTGACTCCCAAGAAGTCATTGTTTTTCTCAAAATAGCTTCTGTTCTTGTGGACTTCCTATGACTGTAACCGGCCCCTCCTTTGGCCTTCAGAGCTCATTTATGGCAGTCACCGTACCCTAGGTCCTGGGTCATTATGACTTTCCACTCTACCCTTTCTATACTTCTGCTGCCTTTAAAATCTCTGTATTTAGAAGAGTTGTTTGAATCCCAGCGTGCTTTGTGCTCTCTTTCCTTCCCCAACTCACACAATATCCTCTTAAAATAGAAGAGAAAATGTGATCTCACACTTCAACAGACCAGCCAAATGGATTATTAGAAGTCAACAAATGACCACAAGGGTAATCACACTTAAAGCTGCAGAGGCATACCGAAACAAAGCCGTGTCTCTCGGGTTTTGAAGAAGGTGTGTTGCCTATGGTACGACGATGTCTTTTCACATTTACTGTTGAAGTTTCAAGTTCACCCCCAGTTACAAGCCATCTTTGAATGATTTACTGGGCAGTGGGTCGGCCTTACCTTTCCCCTTGCGGGTTGGTTTTATTAGCAGTGCTCTGCATTGTGAAGAGGGGGAGATAGATGTAGGCTGCACTTTCGTCCATAATGAATTAAACTTATAACCTTCAACTTCCTAAAGCAAGATTGCATCTGTTGTGCTAATAAACACAGGCGCTTTCAGTGTGGGTGCAGATAGAAGTTTCACTTAGTCCGAGGGAACTGATGGAGGGGACAGGATAAAATGCAGTGCAATGCAGAATGATATCTCTCTTGCTATCCCTGACCCTCACGATTTCCCATTTCAATAGGCTTCCTGGCTTTATTTTGCTAATCTCTATCATGTATCAAAACCCAATGATGAGTCCTCCTTGAGAGTCAAGTGTGGGAACTCAGTTGAGCAGAAAGACAGGGATCAATATTTCACATTTCACACTGACTGTGAGCTGGAAGCTTAAGAACTGGATGAACTTGTATAGAGCAGGTCTTGATTTGGGAAGGGAATCATAATTTTGAATGCAAAGTTGGGGTACTCATCACTCTTCCCTATTTTATTATCACTTGACTTCATTTTTTTCTCCCTTTACCCTCCCTTTATGTGATTTCCCATGAAGCTGAGAGGAACATGAAAGCTTAGGGCAATGTTGGGAGAGGGGGGCCAGTGCTGGGCATTGACTCCCATCCCTGACTCCTCTCTCTGATCTAATTTCTGATTATATACTCATGTCTTGCCAGAAGCACAAGTAGATTTAATCCTACAGAGCAATGAAGTCTGAACAGACAAAGTTAATGGCTACAACAGTCATTATGCCTTTTCTGGTCCCGAGTCTCTCAGCTGTAACAAATCCATCCTAAGGATGGGTGGCAGGGAGCAATCGTTGTGATGGCCACTGTTGCTAAGGCCACCATCAAGCAAGTGCTACCTCCTGGGGGAAGAGCAAAGTTCCAAGCTGATCTTTCAGTGGGGAAAACCAACGATGTTATTGAACAACACAAAGAACCCCTCACTTACCTGCCCCACTAAATATAGCAATTAATAAACAAACAAAGCTGTTTTCAGGCAGGTTTTATTTTGTCCTCTGAGAATCAACAGTGAAGATTCATGTGACTCAAGTTTTCTGTCTGTCCATGCCTGCATTCAGATATGTGCTAGTTTCTTCGTAGGAAGATGAACTTACTACAATCCCTATGATTTCACCAGAACAGTGCTTTTGGTGTCTTATTGCTAGCTTCTCAGCTTGGGTCTTGGATTCCATAAGTATGTGGGCAATCAGAAAGCACGAAAAGCAGGCAGGACTCGTGCCATTTGAACAGATAAGGGAAGTGTCAAGATTTTAATAATTTTGGGTATATAAACAGTGAGAAACCTTTACAGGCAACTGAAATTATATTTGGGAGCAGCAAGCCTATGTCTAAGTTACCCCCAATCTCACCCCTCAGTGATATAAATAAACTCAGTAAAGGCAATCGGGAGAGTCACGGTTTGTAGGAGGTCTAAGCAGCTTTATGTCTGTCTCAAATAATCAGTCTACAGGAAACAGGAAACCAGAAGGGGCTTTTGATTATGAGTGTCATTTTTATTCAATGCCACACGGAAGTCCATGGGCTTCCAAAGTGTTCTTCATGACATTTCTGAAGTCACCGTGGTCATTTCTAGCACTCCAAAGAGTTGACTGACAAGTATGTAGTTCTCTGCTGGGAGTGTACTCAGGACACAACTGACATGCACTTAGTTGATTTGAATCGGAATTCTATCACTACTGCCTGGTAAAACAGATGATCTCACACTGCTCAGTAGCTGGAGCATCTGTGTAGAACTTTGATTAATAAATGATATGAAAATTTTTCACTTTCATCTGAAATAGTATTGTAGATAAATCCTTCAATGTTGGTAGACATTGAGGAAAGTGATGAGTGATCCTTGAGGTTTTCTTTTTCTATTAATATTTATTGACCTTTTAGTATGTTTTTGCAACTCTTAGAACATCTATAAACAACACAGCGAATGCCTATTTAGAGTCTATCTGTTAGTAGAGGAAACAGAATATATACACACAAGTTGTGATAAGAGCATGGAAGAAAATGTATGGGGTGCTGAGGTAGTAACTAGAGCTGGGAAGACACAGAAAAAGGGGTGGTCAGAGGGGTTTTGTTTCAGGAAGAAACAACCGAGCAGAGGCCAAAGGATGAGAAAATCCAGTGAGGAAAATGTGGAGTGCTATGATGAAGGAGAAAGGGGGAATTTCCTGCTCCCTGAGTTGAAAGAAGGTGAGCAAGGGGAAAAGAGGACCAGATGCCTGCTCAAAAGACCCTGTGGCAAGAAGTTTAGGCTTTATTCTAAGATCAAAGGGAAAGGAAAAATGATCGAAAGACTGTGAGCAAGGTTCTTACATTACTTTTCTCTTTTAGGAGAGCTCTTTGGTTGCTGGTGTAGTATTGTCTTGAAGAGGGCAAGGATGGGAACAACAAATACCGGAGTGGTAGGGATCCAGGCATCACAGCGATTTGGCCTAGAGAATGCTTGACAGTCCATATTGGCTTGGGTACCGTCTGGGATAATGCATGGAGCTATAACCTTTATGTCTTTATTCCAGGAATAAAAGATGGGGAAGGCATGCCTGGTCCCTCCAGGGACATTTTCGGGAATTCAGTTCACCCCTGTGAAGAAGGCTGGAACGTGTAGTTTGGTTTTGAGGGTTCATTCTTCTAGAGAGATTCCATCTAGTCAAAGTAGGAAAGTGCCAGTAGTTCATTTCTCTCTCTCTCTCTCTCTCTCTCTCTCTCTCTCTCTCTCTCTCTCTCTCTCTCTCCTATTGAAATCAAGCGTTAGCCACTTAGAGGCTACAAGTCAAATGTAGAATCCCTTTTTAGGGTGTGTAAGTCCAAGATTCACAGAATAGCCACTTAAATGCAGATCAAGTAATTAGCTTTATTAACAGCCAGGTAGGCACCAAATAGCTCCCAAGACACATGGCTGTCTCTTAAGAACTAGATTGCAGAGAAGCCAGCTTGGCCTGAGGCCAAAATAGTGCTTCCTACTCAGTATTACGCCTGAACCTTGGGACCTACTTTACCTTCCTAGCAGACTTGAATCCTGTTAATTCTGCCATCACTGTGGGCTTCTACTCCCTTCACACACACATGGTTGCCAGAGGTATACAGCAGGGAGAAGGATGGGCTTCCTCCCCAGGACTAGAGGTTGCGCCCACGGGTAAGAAGGGAGCTTGGGGTGATCAAGCCTCTGAATAAAGAGCTGTTATGCACTCTTGTCCAGCAAGGGCAGACCTCTGTCCTCAGGCTCAGTTTCCTGTCTGTCTGGGGGAAGAAGGAGAAACAGACAACGAGATCCAACAACTTCTTCAAAGCATGGGGTTTGGGGTGGGAACTGCAGTTAACAGAAAAGTGGAAGCTGGAGGCTTTTTAAAAGGGAGGGCCTTGTTGTGTTGTATAATTAATTGCTTCTAATATGCTTTATTTGAGTAACGGAAAAGGCCTTATTTTAAGCATGCATTATAGTCTTATGAAACCTCAGCACAAAGAAAATGAAAAATGAGGAAAAGCAAGATGACAGGTGTTTTCAAATATGCAATTTGACGCCTTTAGGAGTTGAAAGAGAGAAAAAAGGGGAAAGCTGAGTGAGGACAGAAGTAAAGAGTGCTGAAAGGGAAAGCGGACAGAGGACCAAGAGGTTAGGGTAGGACAGAGGGTGGGGGATACAGATGAATGTCATGGGGGTGCATCAGTCAAATAGCCAGGCTTCTGGAGGGCTGGAGAAATGATGGAAGAGAGGTTAAAAATAGGGCTATTTATAAGGCTTGGGCAGAGATACAGGAACCACCTTTGGACGATGAATTACTCAGGGATGGACAATAGTAAGTAGACATGCAGGGGTCAGAGTTGACGATGGCTATAAGAGCCTGCAAGGATTATGGCTAAGGCTCAGGTTATTTGGGGAAGGAGCTGGAGGAACAGATCTTGACCTACTCCCATTTCTTGCTCCTGTGACTCAAATTCAGCGGGAAGATAGAAACAGAAAAATCAGGTGACAGAGTAGTAACAAGCAGTCTTAGACACAGGAGACACAGAAGGGTGAGGACGGTAAACCAGCAAATGGAGAAGATGGTTGCCACGCGATAGCAGAATGCAATAGGAGGCAATGCCCCATTTCCAGACATGGGTTAATCAGTCAATTACCTCTGAACATGTATTGAATATTTGATCAATCCAGTATTAGATATAGATAACAAAGTGCTAACTTCTGGGAGAATCCTAAGCCAGCCACCAGTCAGGACTCTAATTTCAGATGAGAGGCATTGAGGGTGTGAGGAACACAGCTTGGGAGAGTCAGGAGAGGACCCCCGGGGAGGGAGCAACACTGGAGGTATGCACATCAGCAGGCAGAGGAGCACAGTCTCCCTGCACTGGGGTGCACCTGTGGCAAGGGTGCAGGTGTTGACCACGTGGGTTTTCTGTTTCTGTCTCCAGTTTGTTGGCCCAGAGGAGACACAGCAGCAGGAAAGGGAAGCAAGGCCAGATTGAAGTCTGGATCTATCCCTCCCTCCATCTCCTTCTGCTATGCACAGAACTTAACGTGAGAGAGGGAGGATGAGCAGAACCGCATGGTCCCCAGAACCAGATGAGAGTGCTGATTTTATCCTTAGAATTGTCAGGTGGGGCTTGTACGGGACGTTACTGCTTTAGAAGGATGAGTGAATGATGAGGAACGCTTGCCTTAATGCCTCCTTTGGTTGACGCGTTTTCTTCAGTTTTCCTCCTTTCCCTCTCCATTTCTCTCCCTCCCTCAGCACTTTTATATTGTTTCTGAGAGATAAATCCCCCAGGGCTAAGGGGCTAGTTAGGATGGATCTGATGCAGTGAAAAGAGAAAACAGCAGCCTAGGTCTTTAATAAAATTTCACTTCAGTTGCTAGTAGGGGTGTAATTTGTGGGTTGTGCAAATATTGGGGATGCTGGCGTAGAAATTAAAATGCCTAATGAGCCAATGCTTAGTGCTCTATGGCAAATAAAGTAAAAACAGAATATGACTTCATGACAGTTTGAAAAGTTGACTTGAAATACTATCAGTATGCCACAATGTTATTGTAGACTGCAACATAGAAGGACCGAACAAATAAAATTGCAAACACGCACTTGCCCGCTACTTATTCACACATCCATCTCCAAAGAGAAAACTCTTCAAGACATCAGGGAGAAAAGCCCATTACCGGATTAATCAAGCCACCATCTCCTAGCTGCACTTTTATTTTATATACCCTTTACACCTGTTTAATTAATCCTAAACATGATGCTGACTGCTAATTAAACGGCCCTGGAAGTGACTGACTGAAGGTAGTAATTTGAGATAATTAGTTTTGGTTTCAAACACTCAATTTTCACACTTTGTGCTCATTTTTAGAAAGGGGCGGCTCATTATTCCAAGCGGGGTGGGGGTGGTGTAAGACATTTTACTGCTGGATTCTGAGGAGCCGAGGAAGAGGGAGGGCTGTGCTTTCAAAGAGGACAAGAAGATGGCACAGTCTGTTGCAGTCCTTACAGAATCTCTTCCATACACTCACTCACATACACTCAGCTACCCATCCACTCACACCAGCGCAATATACCCTGGGTCAGACTGATAATTTTTTTTTCTAATTTAGCTTTTTATTGATTCTTTGTGGATTTTACATCATACATCGTGATCCCGCTTTATCTCCTCATCCCTTCACATCCATTCTCTGCCCTTGCAATCTCCCTCCACCAAGATAAAATAAAGTAAAAGTTAAGAAAAAAAAAGAATAAAGAAATGGAAGAAAAAAGGAAAAAAAAAACCTCATCACAGAAGCTGTAGCATGTCACAGTGAGGTTCACGGTATACCCTGAGTCCGTACAACTTTACTGGCAAGTGTTCGTTGCAATGAGTCATTGGTCTGGTCATGGTCTCTGGCTTCTGCTACACTACAGATACTGGGCCCTCGATGGGACTCCTCTTGGATATCTTGCTGTTGTCCTATGTCATGGAGATCCTGCAGTTTGGGTCTGGGGGCAGGGCCCTTCACATGCTCCAAAAGTTCCTAGGTGGAGTGAATGGTGGAATGCTCCAACTCAGCCCCGGCTCTGGGTCTGGGTAGTTGCTGGTCCGCCCCCTAGCTCTCCCTCGTTCTCATCACCAGGATAAGCTTTCCAGCACTGCTCCAGGTAGTAGCTAGCTCACCCGAATCAGTGAGCAAGAGATGTGGCTGGTTCTCCTGCTCTCATGCCCTCGGAACCCACGCACCCAGACCTACGCCACCAGGGCCAGCTCTGCTGTGTTGCTCAGGCAAAGTGCAGGAACCACTCTGCCGAGTGCTGCAGCTGGTGAGAGGCAGGGCCAGCTCTCTTGCTCTTGCGACCTCAGGGTCAGCTTTCCCACCTCCCACAGCTGGTGAGGAGTGGGAGGTGGGGTTCTTTCCCTTACCCATGCCACCATATGGTAGATGAGGGACAGGACCAGATATCTTCTGCTCATAATCTCTGGGTGGCTCACCTGTGCCCCATCAACGGGATCAGCTCTACTGTGCTGCCCAGGTGAGGTGCAGGGCCTCAGTCTTGATGGAGCTGGGCACACTCATGTTGTCTCCTCCCTGCCTAGAACGGAGAGCCCTACTTCTGCTCAGTCTTAATGTGGTGAATATTTTTATTAGAATAAAGACATGCATATGTCAATGATTTGGGGGGGGGGGGAGTTTACCTAGTATAGGATGTGGAGAGAGCTCATTGAGTGGCCTGGGTCTCTTCTCCAGGTTTTCTAGAAACAAGAAAAAAAAGGTGAGGAAGGCCAAGGCAGCTATGCTTTGAGATTTGGAGAAGTGTCTTGTTGAGTTCCATACTGCAAAGGCATAGAACTTAATCAAGACCTCTGTCTGTTGAGACAGGGCTGGGGTGTCTGGAAGACAGAGCAAAGGGCATCACAGTGTAAAGTAAGTTAACATGATCCCCACCAGGAAAGGACAGTTGAGGAGAATTTAGTAAATGGCCTGACCCTAGCAGACAACCACACTGCTGAAACAGGTAAAAAGTTGGAACCAGGTTGCTCAGCGGCCAAACTGCCCTTTCAGAACCTGGACAGCTCCCACACATGGCTTTGCTTTAGAGGCTGCAAGTAAAGCTTTTCTTTGTATCCTGTGTCCCTTCACTGGGCACCAATGTGGGGTAGGATTCTGTCGACTTAGAGGGTTTATCTAGACGAGTGATCTTCAAGGATGTCAAGAATGGCTTGGAAATCAACTGGTTAGAGATTGGTGAGTGACCATTAGATCCTGGTGTATATAGCTTTTTATGATTCTGACATCTCCCTTGAGCCTCCACCACTTTAGTTGTCAGTGGGGTATGGAAGTTTTGGGGGTGCTGGCATAGACATTCCATTAGCTACATCATCTTATGGTGAATAAAGTTGTTTTATGTATGACTTAAGCTCTATTTTTAAGAAGTCACCCAAGTCAGGGTCTCTTGGGGTCGTTTTGACCTTTCAGGTTTATACCCACACTTGAGAATGATGATTGATGGGTGATGAGATGCCCAGGGACATAGTGCACACTGTCAGAGTATTAAGAAGTGACATAGGATTTTCAATTTAAAAAACTCTATGGCAATTTATCCTTTGGTGTCAGCAGACATTTTCTTTTCCTAAGAAATTTATGATCCAGATTTTTTTCTAGGTGATGATTTTTAATGAGTGGGAAATATATTTTTTTATTGGAAGATGCACAGTTCACCGGTTACAAATATTTTTGTGCTATTCAATGACCATACCAAAAATCAGTGAGGAGACTAGAAAAATATGTATCTAAAATAATTTACAGTAAGGTATGGTGGCACAGCCTTTAACCCCAATACTTGGGGGGCAGAGGCAAGCAGATCTCTATGGGTTCACAGCTATCCTGGGCTACATAAGTGTGTCTAAGATAGCCAGGGATACATAGTTGAGACCCTGTATCAAAAACAAAAACAAAATTAAATTATGAAAATGATAGTTTTCAAACTTAGGTGGTATTAAGTGTCAAAAACATAAAAAAAAAAACAAAAATAAAACCAGCAACAAAAAACCCTCCCATTCAATTCCCACATACCTTTTAAAGTCAAAGAGAATTTCTGAGGTGACATTCTCTAATGTATGTTTGTACCATGGCTTCGCTTCTCTTTCATTTCCACACCAGAACAATCATGTACAGAATTTTAAAAAAAGCAACAAAAAGCATGAAATGTTTTCCTTTGGCCTTCGACACAAAGGAACTTAAAGCAAAACTAAATTGTTTCTCAATGTTTATGTGTCTGTGCTCCAAAAGGAAGGGAAACCTGTGAACTGTCAGGGAATCATTTCTAAGAAATTGGCGGTCCTAAAACCATATTTTGCCTTCAGGCTGACATCTGGGTTTTTGTTACAGCTTGGACCATTTAGTCTTTTATGATAATCTATCATTGTACAAGACACAGCATGGGTTGAAACGACCTCCTATTTGTTTTGCAGATACCTCAAATTAGCTATGCATCCACAGCCCCAGAGCTGAGCGACAACACCAGGTATGACTTCTTTTCTCGGGTGGTCCCGCCTGACTCCTACCAAGCCCAAGCCATGGTGGACATTGTGACGGCCCTGGGATGGAATTACGTGTCAACACTGGCTTCCGAAGGGAACTATGGAGAGAGCGGCGTTGAGGCCTTCACCCAGATCTCGAGGGAGATTGGTGAGCATGTATTTACCAGTCGATTGCATCAGGAGGTGACAGGATGCTAAAATCTGGACACTTCCAAGTGCTGTCTGATGTCTATGAGATAATAGCATTCTCATAAATGTGTGGTCCAGGCTGTCCTCTGTATGGAGAAGCAAGATTGTAGATGGGTTTATTGTTCCTGTTTCCAGCAAGGTGACTCTTTTGTGCTAATTTGAGCAGTAGAGATCCCAACTTCAATGAATATCTTTTGAATTGTCTATTTTGATGAGGGAGTTTGCGGGCACCTCAGAGCCATAGTGAATATGAATAAATGACATACTGTTTGATTGTTCTAGAAAGAAGTTTACATTAGTAAGTCATCAAATTAAAAAAAAGTCAGTGGAATTTAACATGGAACACTAGAGGGATCAGTGCTTATAATCATTTTAAAGCAATATTAGATCGGTCCCTAGGGGCAGTCCTAAGGCATATGCTCATTGTCATATTTGACTTTTCCTCTTTCATTTCTATATAAAAGTCTAGACCTTCCAGCGCAATGGAGGGAAAATTGTGAAAACCTAGTTAGGACAAAGTGCTGGGAAGCTCTGTCCTGAGATTTCTTCAAAGAGCTTTTCAAATCTGTGTAGGTATCCCACCAACATGTATATTACCTGTGAGGCTGGAAATCCATTCACTTCTCAGGAGAAAACAGAACAGAATGACAACAGAAAGCACCACTCAGAATAAATCTTATGGACAATTAGTTATCGACAACACTTAGTAGATGGAAGGAGACACACCACTGGCACGTAAATCATATCATTTTCTTGGAGAGAATTAATTTTTGTGTATTGGGAATCATGGTGTTGTGGAAGTATTAAAGTGCCTCTTGACTATTTTAAAGCAGTTCTGAACTTCACGGAGGAAATCATGTCGATCAGTTAATGGCTGAAAATTTTAGTTCAGGAGAAGATCATGGGAATGACTGAGATTTAAGTATAATTACCTGGAGCAATTTTCACTTGAGAATCATAGATGTCTGAGGCCTTTTCTTCTGGACATAAGAGGATAGGACATCTATTATGCTCAGGACTTTTTATATTTACCATGTGTTCTATGGCTGCGTTGTGGCCGAAACTGTAGAGAGTGACTAGTTTGGTCGGCAGATGGGGTTAATTGATTTAATTGAACACGTGTTCATACCAACTGTGTTTGTAATGCTGTAATCTTTGCTTTTTGGAATTTTAAGTTGTATCATTACAGCGTAAAATGATCCGAAAGCTTCCATTAAACTTTAAATTATATTATTTTCTTAAAAAAAAGTTCCCTGTTTATCCTTAAAGGAAATGCCCACTCAGACGAAAACAATAGCTTCCAGAAGCAGGGTTAATACATTATTCAAGCAGCTGATGTCGGCTCTCACCAGAGTGATAATTCAACATGTGGAGGAAAATAATAGAGTATGTACTGAAATAAGTTTTGTGCAGTGACTCTGGGCATTCTTCAACGCTGGAGCACATTTTGTGTGCATGGAGCAGGTTACTGTGAAAAATTCAATAAGGACGTAATTTGCCTATTATAGAATCTGATGTAATGTATTGTTGTGAAAGTTAAGTGAGAGTAAGATTTTATTATTTTATTGGCTAAAATAAGAAATACTTGATCTTCATTTTAGGATGCGTTGCTGTGCTCTGGCCATACTGTCACATAAGATGACTCGGGGGCTACCACTCGTTACTGCTGCTCCTGTCTTAGTCATTAGTATGGGAGAAAATAATTTTAGCACCTCATGTGTGCTCCTGATTAGAGGAGCACATTTTTTTCCTCTGTTGATCCTTTCAGTATTCTGTGACTTGATTGGCTGTCCATTCTATTTCAGTTCTCTCTTCTCTGGGCAAGGGAGGAGGGATGGATTGCCACTTAGTATGCAGAATGCTGAAAAGGCCAAATTAGTATCACGCCAGAGTATGCCATGGAATATATTAAATATCAGAATCATCCCTCATTTTAATGACAAAGATTTTTTATCTAGAACAAAAATAGCTGAAAATTCAACCTTTCACATGACAATGATATTAATGGGAATGGCAAATAGTAGCAACTTAACCCATTCTGGAACTATCTGATGATGCTAATGAAAATTCATTAGCTCTGTAACATTTGCCAGTCTTACTGAATCACTGATGGAATTTCTGTCAGCGTGCTAGTAGTGTGTATTTAGGGGTCTGAGTGTTTTTATTAAGAGTGTATACATTAAGTTTTTGGAGTATCTGTTCATTAATAACATTATGTATTCCATGTTTGTATTCACTTTTTTTAAAATTCCCATGCTCTGTTCTGAGTTTCTCTCTTCAGCAACATTGATTGCTAAGAAATTTCAGTGTAAGTTGAGGCATCCTATGGCTTAGCTCTGATCAATTCAGGTAGATCATAATGGAATTACAGCCAAACGAAAATCCCATTGTGTGATACGCTGTATGTCTGGTTTAATTAGAGTGTTTTGCGTTTTCACAGAATCTGAGGTTCTGGGAGTAGTCTTTGTGAATCTGGGAGAAGGAGATGATGTGTACATGGTGGTCATGAACAGATGCTGATGGTGATTCATCATTACTTGAAGCAACACTATTGGGAAGGAGATATAGGAGGCACTGGATAAAGTAAATATTTGATATTCTAGCTTAGTGTCAGACTAGCCATATCTTGGCCATATCTTCTTTTACAGGAGAAACCATTCAACAAATGACAACTGAAACCCTAAATTAGAAGTATTTAGCACAGCTTGGCTAGAGTATTGTGTATGACGAGGTATGGGAAATACAGCTGAAAGCCAGGCACATCTCTGAGTCCTGTAAGTCAGAAGATACTTATTTATCCTTGGTGTCCTAAATATTATCTGAAACTTCTGAGGCTTGAAGAAATCTACCAGGATAAGAACATAAATGAGGGTTGGAAGACTACATAAGGGGCCTCTGTAGCCGGTGTCTGGCTTGGTTTAAAATGAAGCTGTGACAGTAGAAATAGGAAAGTAGACAAACACGAGAGACATTTTTAAGATCGAGTCTTTAGAACAGTAACTAAGTAAATGTAGATCTTGAAGGTCAGAAAATAGTTATAGCTGAGCACAAAACTTTGTAGCTGGGCCATTCAAAGAAAGCAAGTGGGGTCACAGAACCACGGAGGGAAGACTGGTGTGGAGTGGGAAGCATGAGTTTGGTCAGGAGCGCACTGTGCTTGAGACACCAGGACAAATCTTTTGTGGGGAAGAGCAGCAGGAGCATTGGCCTACCTAACCAGGAACCAAAATTCCAACCCTGAAGGCCATTTTCACAAAATCACAGTGACAGAGAGACTGTGGGTGCTGAGGCAGGACATGGAGAGAGTGAGAAACAAAGGAAATTGAGGAGAGACTCTTGGGCAGTGGTTTCGGTGGCTCCATACAGTAATGGGAAATGAAGACTGGGCAGTCTTCTCTCTTCTTGGTGTGTTGGTGGCTATGGTGGGCTTAGTCACTTTTGAAGAAAGTTTTTGTCATAGCAAACTTACAAATATTTTCTTTGGGTATTTTTTAATTCAAGGATTATAAATAGTTTTTCATACGAGAACAGGAACTTCTAGTGAGCATAACGAAAAGTGTGTTGTGCAGTTACAGAGACCCATGATGTGTGATCTACAGAGATGAATTATCCTTTCAGAAGTGTCAGGATGAAGAACAGTTTGGACTATAGAAGACGATGCTCATTGCTTCTCATCTCTGATATCCAGAAACCTGAAACCTAGGTGGCCTCAGGGCTGTGCTATTTCTGGTATCTCGGAGGAGAATCTCACTTCCCTTGGATCTTCTGAGCTGTGCCAGCATTCCTTGGTCTTCTTTAGTTTGAAGACACATCACCTTCATGTCTGCCTCTAAAATCATGTAGCTACTTTCTGTTATGCTGTTCCTTTCTTCGTCTTCTTTTGTCAAAGAGACACAGCCATATTGGATAGGACCACCTTACTCCAGCACGATCTCATCATGGCTATGATGTTTGCATTGTTTCTATTTCCAAATGGTCACATTTTGAGTTCCTGAGGTGAGGATTTTAGTATATCTTTGTAGGCATGATTCAATGCATCACAGGGTATAAGTGTGACTGTCTCATAGGGATGGCATCTAGAGACAAGAGTGGGAGGGAGGCCAGAAGGACAGGTTGGCAGGAAGCACGTAAAGGGTACTGACTAGACAGAATTCAGTTAATAGAGCTGACTCTAATATTACTAATTCAGAAGTTTCTTCGGTGTTTTATGCAATTCCACTCTTCTGTTTTTGATTACTTGATTACAAGGATAGAATGGCTTAGTATATAAAGTAAAATTACAGACTGGAACAGGTGTGTGTGGGATCCCAGTGTCTAGATGTCCCTGGCTCAGGCTGCCAAGAGCTTTCAGAAGGATTGGCAGGAACACTGTAAATATGACTATACCCTGACTGTTCCGCTACTTTGCTTTGTGAAATTTAAAAAATGTCTTTTTTTTTTTTATATATAACACCTTGACAATCATAAATACCCCGAGTGTGTCTTCTAGTCTAATTTATTTTTGTTTCCCCCTTTGGTCTCTTTTGGCTTGAGGAAAGGGAATGGCTTAGTTGCTCCTGGGTTAGGACCTATTCATCATCCATGTTACATACCCTCAATTGCCAGACCCACACTCCTCTATTTATCTTGTTTTAATTATTCAATACAAGGTTTCACTGATGCTGTAATAAAGGGGTTGATGATATTTGCGCATGCTTTGCCATCACGAGCCGTGAGGCTTGTAGCTCCTGACACAATCAATGAGTTCCTTGAGTCTTTAGACAGTTTCTTTCACTTCTTTGTCTTACCTCATTATGCCATTTTTAAAGGAAGACAGGATAATAAATGTTAATGCTACTACCATCATTATAAAGGGCAAGGATGCTGAGGCTTTATCTTTGGAGATAAAAGGAATCTGTGAAAGCCTGATATCTTTTCATTGTGGGTTTACACAGTGAGGTGGCACACGCACCTCCTTTAATCAGTCATCATGTTTATGAATGACTTATCAAAGATGACAAGCCTTCAAGTCGTCACTGCGTATATTACAAGCAGCAGGATAGACCCAAATCTGTCAAATCTTCTACTGTATGTGACTTTCCTCCTAATTTGCCGGTGTTGGACATTCCTGACTATTGCCTGACATGTGTTCAGAATCTTAAAATCTCAGTGTTAGAAAGGACCGTGAAGAGAGTTGGCAATTTCTGTTTGGATAATGGGATGCACCAATTAAATTAATTTTGGTGTGCAAAATGACTGATACTTGTCCCCCAAATTTGAGTGTGATTTATTTTTTGGTGAGGATCAAGCATTAATGGATATTTTTCCTAGTATAAAACTGACAAATACCAACTGATCATATTTCTTAGCTTAGCTTATTGCTTTAGAAGAAAGCACTTCCCCCTTTTAGGTTATAAACAAGAACCAAATTTCTATGAACGAAAATGGGTTCAGTTTTAAGATTAAAACAAAGTATTTTCAATGACAGAAAGAAAAGCATATATAAAGAATATTTTCCCCCTCAGATGTTCATTGCTTTGGAAAAATGACTTCCAGCAGGCAAAAATCAATTTGACAAAAGTATTAATGTTCTAAAATACTATGAATGAAAGGAAACATTTTAACTCAATTGAAAATTTTACTTTGTATTCACACAGCTGAGTTCCATTGATAACACTACATTTCAAGTTGCAAATCACATTTAATTAATATTAACACCAGGTAATTGGCAAAAATAGCTTCAAAGGAGGGCTGAGGAAATCGCAAATTGGAACGGCAGGTGCCTCAATACTGCAGAGGCTTTGGCGGGATCCAAAGAAAGTGTATATGATTTTAACAATTACTGCAGAACCAGATCAAATAGAGTATCATTTCAAAGCTGTTCTTCTCTGGCGTTTCCTAATATTTAGGGCTTAGTAACTGCTGAGTATCAATAACAGCTGTTTAGTGTGAACTGGCAAAGAGCATTCAAACAAATGCTTTACGACCTATAATTCAAATGCTGTAGTTAAGTTTTCAGTAAACAATAACAGGAAGAGCAGAAAGATGGCAGGCGCCATTGTCTGGATGCAGGATTTGAGTTGAGAGGCCTTTGCCTGATTTGCTATTACATCCAAACTAACTGCATGTAGTGGGAAAGACAAGGGAGGGGTTTTGGGTGCCTCCTGACCACATGCCCCTTCCTGTGTCTTTACTAGTTCTCCAAGGACATCCCAGCAAGTATTCTGCCCCAAATTTTATTTTTGTCACCCTCAGATATTCAGTGTTACTTATTATGATGTCATCTGATAATTGTCTTTTCTTCTATCAACTCTGTGCCACTTTAATAGTTCCCAAATTCTTTACAAGTTTTCATTACTCCTGTGAGTTCCCAGGCATTACCATGAGCTACTGCTTTCCACTCTGATCAGAATGCTGATTTGTTTCTGTGTTTCCTTCGCCCAGCTGTGGAAGACCACCCAGAACCCAGCATGTTGCCTGTCCCACAACTCACGCTTTATGACTTTCTATTTACTGACTGCTGTCGGCAGATTCGTGGTTGGGCTTTTCCTATAAGCCTAGAGGTTAAGCTTGCTCAGGCTTTGGGAGTTGAAAGGTAAAGGCAGCTCAAATCATAGCTTATGTATTTTATTAATTCATATTTAACTATAAGGGAGTCTTTAAGAGCTTCTGTACCATTAGGTCACTTTTTCCTTTGTTCCAAAAAAAACAAAAAAACACTAAAGCTTATGGCTTGGGCTCATCCTGACTCTCATCCATTAACCAGATAGTGCCGGGCAGTGGTTCAGAGCTTCTGCTGGCTAAACTTGAGTTCCTGTTCCATCAATGGGACCTTTGCTAACTTTGTTGTGTGGTAGGATGAAGATAACAACTGTCTGAGAATTGAATGAGATCATTTATAAGAGGGAGGTTAAGTAGTGGCCAAGCATCTCTTCTAATCGTTGTTATTGAGACAAGGTCTTGTTATATACTCCATCCTAGATTCAAACTCACAAATCTCCTGACTTGGTCTTCTTTTTTTATTTTTTTTAATTAATTAATTTATTTTTTTTATTGAGAAAAAAAATTTCCGCCTCCTCCCAGCCTCCCACTCCTCCCGCCCTCCCCCTCCCTCTCAAGTCTGAAGAGCAGTCAGGGTTCCCTGCCCTGTGGAAAGTCCAAAGTCCTCCCCCCTCCATCCTGGTCTAGGAAGGTGAACATCCAAACTGGCTAGGCCCCCACAAAGCCAGAACAAGAAGTAGGATCAAAACCCAGTGCCATTGTCCTTGGCTTCTCAGCAACCCTCATTGTCCGCCATATTCATAGAGTCCGGGTTTATTCCCTGCTTTTTCAGTCACAATCCAGCTGGCCTTGGTGAGCTCCCAATAGATCAGCCCCACTGTCTCCGTGGGTGATTGCACCCCTCTTGGTCCTGACTTCCTTGCTCATCTTCTCCCTCCTTCTGTTCCTCATTAACTTGGGGCAACGGGATGATTGGGATACAGGAAGGTTGGATAGGGGAACAGGGAAGCACATATCTTAATTAAGGGAGCCATCTTAGGGTTGGGAAGAGACTTGGACCTAGAGGGGCTTCCAGGTGCCCAAGGCGAGGTCCCCAGTTAGTTCCTGGGGCAGCTGAGGATAGGGAACCTGAAATGATCCTATCCTATAGCCATACTGATGAATATTTTGCATATCACCATAGAACCTTCATCTGGCGATGGATGGAGATAGAGACAGAGACCCACACTGGAACACTGGACTGAGCTCTCAAAGTCCCAATGAGGAACTGACTTGGTCTTCTGAGTGCTGGGATCACAAGTGCCTGCTGTCTCACCAGGGCTCAGTTTGCATTCTTTTAGAATCCTGTGGCTTGACAGTGGACTTAATTCTCTGAGTCTATATCCAGTTACTCACTGTGCATGAGGCAGTGTTCTTAGTACTGACTTAGCATGACAGATACATTACCTAAGATAGCACTAGCATATAATTGAATACATGAATTTATGATGTCATTATTGACACACGAAATCTGCATGCTAGTCTTTTTTTCTTTTTTTCACCCTTCTGATATTAAGTATCAGCCAGCATCGCCAGTGTACCTACCATGTATTAGGCTGTATTTGTGTCAGTTGTGAGGACAAAGAGATAAATCACTGTTTTCTAGCAGGTCACTGTTGTTGTGGGTCAGAGAACACAGACATGTAAGCAAACTAACAAAAATCCAGACTATGAACAGCGCCTTGGTGGTAGCATCATTTAGAAGGCACATCCGCCGCTGCCGCCACCGCCACCGCCACCGCCGCCGCCACCACCACCACCACCACGTCTGTGAGAAGGTCTTTCAGTTCACATAATAAAAACCACCTCTGGGAGGTGGTTGGTACATTCCAGACTCAAAGGCCCGTGCACAGTATCATGGGAGTTACTTTAAATCACTTCAACAGAAGGAACTTTCTGACATATAGCCTCAGGAAAAAAAAATGAAATGCCAACTATGCCAACTTTGCAATGTAGTACGTGTATGTGAAGTGTTTACTATATCTAAATTACTAATAGTATCTGACAATAATATCATGTTTGTTTAATCTATTGGCAGTGACTCAGAAGTATTGTCTCCTAGGCCATCAGTGCTAGACTTATTCTGATGATGTGCAAGTCATGGTTACTTTTGCCCTAATATCACCCATGTCCTTGGCAGCAATTTCAGTGTTACTCAGTTTCTGAGAGTGAGCCATGGACAATGGTTTAAAATCAGCCTTGACCCTTAAGTTGTCAGGTTTGATAGTGCGTCACCGAATGTGCCCCTTTTCATCAGGAGCGAGCCCTGGGCTCTTCTCCGTTATTGCAGACTTGCAGTGTCCTACCCTTGACTTGACTGATGGATCTGTCTCTGCACTCTGGTGTTCCAGACCTTATTTTTTTGCCAGCTTTTGCCTGGGTGGCAGCACCTGATCATCTGCGATGCTCTAACCCGGTAGACAAGGGCTGATAGCATGAAACCACTGAGCAGGACCTCTACTGTCCCTGACCTCAAGGATGTGCAAGGAGTCTAGTCCTGCCTAATTTGTTGTCCCTTTAGCTCCGTATTCATGGTTAGGACACTATGAATGAATAGGCATGAATTGTACGGAATAAAAGTATTTACCTTTCAACTTTCCTTTAATTCTCTCAGAGACTCCTTTCCAAATACTTTAGAAAAGGTCAGGCTCTGTCGCATGAGAAGTGTGCTCTCTCCAGTTACTTATTTCTCTTACCCAACCCCCTTTGCCAACTGCATTAGGTATCTGGGAACAGTGTGACAAAATGTCACAAATCAGGTGTGCTTAAAGAACACAATTGCATTGTTTAGCGGCTGAGAAGCTAGATGCTCCAGATGAGGAGAAGCAAGACCCCCAGCTCTTCCGTGCCCCTCCTTTAGTGCTACATTACCAACAATCTGCCACTTCTTGTCATTCATACAGTGTCACTGTGACTTCTGTGATACTGGATGAGGGACTCATCTTACTTCAGTATGACTTCATTTTAATGTGATTAATTAAATCTATAATGGTTGTTTTACAAATCCGGTCACATTCAGAAATACCAAACCTTAAGACTTTTTAGGGGAAGGCACAATTTAATAGAATTTTTTTTTTCGGAGGGGCACAATTTAATCAATGGCACCAAATATAGTTACTGATTGAACTCTGATTGGTGGAGTCCTGTTTGAACTAAGCCCATATTTACATATTTACTTTTGTTCTTCGCCTGGGTTTCTGGTCACCTGTGTTCCCCTGAGAGGACAGTCTTTGTAGTCAGATGAGCTACTCCATTGCCCTTTGCCCTTGCTGTGTTGTCGCTACATACCTTAGAACCAAATGCCCAAGTCACGGCAAGAAGCTTTCCTCTTTGCTTAGCCCCAAAGAAATCACACTCTTTTCCTTTCCTTTGTGAAGACATTTCTATGTTAAAGGCACTCTGCTTGGAAACTCTCACGGTAGCTGAGAGCGTTAAGGTGCAATCTGTACTTTACAGTGTTGAAAGAGGCACATAACATAAACACCCTTCTGCAGAAATGAGGCAACATCGGACTTCATTTGTGTCATTTTTATAGACCTTAAAAGAGTTGGCCTGAGAATTAGAAGTGTGCTTTCCCAGTTTCCTTCATAACTTCTCAACTAAGCAACAATTATAGTTTCCTTAAAAAATAAATGGCTCAAGGATAATAAAACCAGAAGGCTGTAAGATGTATAGCTGATTGAAATAGGTGCCAATTATTCCAAGGGCTATGCCCCTTGGCAGGACTGCGTCGTGTGGACTCTTCTTCGGCATCTGCCTGTCTGATAGACCGTGGTCTCCTTTCCTTGCTGCTTTTACTGTTGCCTATGCAAAGCTATTCGTGACTCACTGGGGGCTGCATGAGGGGAGGATGAGAACACCAACTTCAAGTCAGCACATTTGGTTTCTTGTTAACAGCTCTGGGAAGAGGTTTGGTCAGGAAAGGAATTTCAACTAATGATTTAAACATATCTTCTGGCAGTTGTAACAGCGAGGGGAAAATGTTGCCTCTTATAGCAGCTCATACCCACTTCCCAGGCAGTGGCATACATAGCCATGCGACTCTGGAGTCCCATTTGAATCATGTATCATGGTTGGCATGCATGTAATGGGCTATTAAGGGAAAGAGGGATGTTTGGAGCACACTGCCAGTCTTTTGTATTGGATATCATGGAGAGCAATCACTGTGGTTCTCCTTGAAATTGTTGCTTGGTGTTATTGCCTGCGGAAACTCTGTGTCAAATGGAGCTATTTATGAAAGTTGATGTGACATGCCTTTCCACAAATATTCCAGTACCTACTATGTATTGAGCATTGCTCTGGATGGCAGGAATGCGGTGTTAATGAAACTGACCAGGTTCCTGTTCTAGTAGGGTACTCAGTCGAACTTTCTTATAAATTATGTGTCCTTTTTAACATTGCATCTTTCTGAAGTGTGAGAATTTAGTCTAAGCCAGAGTGAGATGTGACTGAAATCACGGAAAAACTGAGAATGGCTTTGTCTCTATCACCGATACAATTGAACCACTTGGCTGTTCTGGAGATGCTGAAGTTTGGTTAGGGTATGTGACTCAATGGTGGTGGTGAGAACCACACGTTTGAAAGAAGTACTGTGTGCACACGTGGAAGATTAGGTCTGGAGCAGGCAAGGAATCAGCAGGGGTGACATATTTGGGAGATACTATATGTACAAAGGATGCAGAATTCCACAAGGACATGGACATGTAGATCAGAGGTTGTGGTTCTGGTGATGATCTCAGCCTACAGCAGCATGACATGAGATTCGTAATCATCACCTTTCTGCCCTGAGTTGGCCTGGATAACACCCTCTTGTTCTTTCTATTTTTGGTTATTTCTTTGAAGCCTTTATTGATATTTACCTTCTCCTTCTTCCAGCTACATTAAATGTCTCTTCTAGGTGTTCGTGTGTCTGGAGGGGGGGGGGCTGATGGATGTGTGTGGGTACATGTGTGTGTATGTGAGGGTATATGCATCTGTATTTGTGCAAGTGAAAGTCAAAGAACAACCTTAGATATTATTCTTCAGGTGCCACTGTCCTTTCTGAAACAGGATCTCTCCCTGGTTTAGAGCTCACCAGGTAAGTTAGGGTGGCTGGCCAGGGAAACTCAGGGGTCATTTGACTCTACCTTCCTAGAGCTGAGGTTACAAGTGCAGACAAGTATACCTTATCTTTACCATTATGTTTTCTTATCAAGAATACTTGGTCTTGAACTCAGGTCCTTGTGTTTATAATGAAGGCACTTCCCAAACTTAACTCTCTCCCCAGCTCCTATTCTAGATATTCTATCAAACAAACAAACAAAAAAGGTAGCCCAGGCTTAGATAAACAGAGATTTTATTTACAAGAAACATCACAGTAAAGAGGATGAGTCAGTCTCAGACATTGGTATCTGCCACAAAGTAAAAAAGAAATAGCCTTTTCTTGTAGAAGGTGGGAAGGAATAAGCAAATACCTTTTCCTTCTTTGCTTTTTTAATTTATCCACACAGTAAATCACTATGGAGTTTCTGTTCTTGGTAACAGATATTTATGATTTGCCCTCAGGTTTGACTCAGGACGATCTTCCTATTCGCTCCCACTCCCCATCTTCTGGCAGATATCCGTTTGGCCATGTGTTCCCAATGATCTCATCCTTAACGGAGTTGTTCCCTAAAAGGGAGATGCAGCATCAACAACAGGACAGTTGCCCACTGTGATCAGCTGACTTTCCAGGGTAAACAAATAAAAGAGGTACACTCTACTTCTAGCTTTTTATGTATGTTTGGGGAAAACAGAGTTCAGGGACCTCGAGGAAGAAGAGTTCTGACTACACCACATGGAGCATAAGAAGTTGGCTATTGTAAATACGTTTATGGTTCCGTGCAGATATTTTACTGTTTACTCATTTAATTCTCTTTCTTTCTACAAGGGTGGAACACACATATTTTTATCTTTGTATAGTTGCAGGATATTGAAGGACGCTTCTTAAATATGTGACGAAGTGGGTGCCTGGTAGGTGAGTGTAACCTGGAGACAGGACATCGGAAGCAGGTGGCTCACAGAAAGGTAGATGAAAACCCTAGGAGTCCAGATTAAGAATTCTGTAGCATTTGTAAGACCCTGACCCTGAGTTCATCATCAAATTTTTACGGGGTCATGACTGTGTCTGCGAAAGGAAGTATATAGGAAGGAAAGGAGAGCTAGAAAACATGGTTGGGGAACAGAAGCATCAGCTTAAGCAGATGACAGTAAGTCCATGCCCAGATTGTCACACTTGGTCCTGAGAAGACATACCAGATGGAGAACATATAGTTCCAGTAGGAAAAAAACTAAGTTGAGGAGCAGAGCTTTGCTGCATTTGACGAATAGGGTTGGATGCAAAATTCAGGAGATGGATTGATTTGCTGAACGCATTACTCCTCTTTCAAGGGATTTTGGGTTTCCAGGTGTATGATGTGCGAGGGAATTCCTGATTGCAAGATTCTGCCCAGGTCGGTCCAGGGCTCAAGGTGCTTCTCATGCTTAGAGCCCTACTCTGAATTCTGGCGTCCTTGTTCATCTTT
The DNA here is from genome assembly GCF_000317375.1 of Microtus ochrogaster. Taxonomy (NCBI): domain Eukaryota; kingdom Metazoa; phylum Chordata; class Mammalia; order Rodentia; family Cricetidae; genus Microtus; species Microtus ochrogaster. Next base: position 4,510,420 of record NW_004949102.1, on the reverse strand, counting down.
CGCTCTACATACGCTTGATGCTTATATGAAGTTCTATGCTTGTGATACATGCTAGGAATTCATAGGCGTGCCTGTAGCCTCAGTGGACTTGGATTCTGGTGAGGAGACTAATTTTAAAAAAACAGAAAGGAAGCAAGATAATGATTACAGATTTCACTTTACCAAGACAGAAACAAATGCATGTTTATGGTTTATGTGAGAAACGGCCAGGAAGCCGGTGGCTACGACACAGCAGGAGTAGAAGCAGTGGGATGGGGAGGCAAGGGCTTAATTGGCTACAGCTGGGTAGGCCATGAAGGGAATGTGTGGGTGGTATTCTAACACAATGGGAATTCTTTTGGGGGAGTTTGACAATGCCATGCTGTTATGAAGGCTTTAAGATAATGTGTAGACCGGATTGCAGGGACATATGGAGAAGATGAGTTAGAGAGGTGTTTCTGAGCTCCAGACAGGTCTGCAGTTGGCTTGAATCAGAGGGGGCATAGGAGAAAAAGCTGAAGTTGGCAATAGCAGAGGCAGAGATAAGATCCCAGGTCTGGGAGACTGTGAAGGTATACACCCTTGAAACAAAATTCATGTAGGATACTCCAGCCAGCATTAAGGTGAATTTTACAGCTGTTGGATTGGGCTGGTGGGGTCAAGGGTGGCCATGTAGCTCCTCTGAAAAGTTTAAGGGTAGAACATTGGGTAATCATTTCCTGGCAAAATTTCACTCTAACTGATGCTTTAGTGAGGAATTTCTTTTTAAAAAGGTAAAGGTAAACGATCTCTAGGTTGTTGTTACTTTCCTTTTTCCTTCTATCTCAGTCCTTTTATTTTTTGTTATAGATTAATTTTTATTTTTACAACACCAATATGAATTTGATCATTTAAAAACACAATATTAAATAAGGAGTAAAGCTACAGAAAAAACAAACCACTTCGTTTCGTGTTTAAAGTAATATTTTTATATTGACTTCAACTGTTAAAAATACCTTGAAACTTTAAAAAAAAACTGAGCTAGCATAGATGAGTGAGTCCTCTAACTAGGCAAAACAAAGAATTATACATTTTTTTAAATAAATTATACAGTTTTTGTAAGTGAAGACTTTGAGATCAACAGTATTTTGTTTGTTCAGTTTAATCTTTAAAGTAAAATCTTTTTGGGGATCATTACTGTTCTTTCTCTTGGTGGTAGGTGGACCTGAAATTTAGAGTGTTCTCAATAGTTTTACATATTTTCCCTTGAACTTGTATTTCTTGTTTTTTTTTTTCTTGATTTATGTGTTATTGAGTAATTTTAAGGTTCACTAATCATTATGTAGTTTTCTGTGCTCTCATAATAAAACTGTGGTTATGGTGTCTCTCTTGGAACCACATAATCAAAGGTCACGGGTATGGGTTATTTCACTCCTTTGTCTCTAGAAATTAGATTTAGTGTACCTTCCATTCTGAGTATATAAAACTATAATTTGACTTAACTTCTTTTAATTGAAAGTTGTAATGTGGACCATATTCTATTAGATATGACCTATTTACTTAGCTAACTCCATAAAAGTCTGAGTGGAAGTTCACAGCCTTCCTTGGACCTTCTCTTTTTAATCCTCTTGTGTCAAAATATAGACTTCTCTGTAGATGTTAAGGGAAATTGAAGGGGATGGATGTACAAGTGCTACTTGACATATGTTTTCTAGTATATTCCTGTGCCATCAGGCAGATACTCTGTTTGTCTCACAGACAATAAAACTAAGCCGTCAATAATATGTATATCCCCAACTAGTCTAGTTAATAAGTAGTAATATTGGATACATATCTAGGGTTTCTTGACACCAAAGTACGAAGTTTTATGAGGTTGTCTGTTTAGGTTTCTTCCGGCATGGCTGCCCTTCCTGCCTTGTGAGGCTGCTGTAGGACAAAGAAACTGGGCTTTTCACACAGCCTCGTTTCTCCCTTTTCTTTTCACCTCAGCCTGACTGTTTTCTGGTTTCCTCTATGGATCCCGCCTGCCTGTTGGAAAGAATGCATCCACAGTGTTTTCCTGGAGTGAGTTTCGTGCCTTAGCCCTGAGCATAAGCAGTGACTCCCTGTGCAACATTCTGGGATTTCCTGATGTAGCTCTGGTTATGTTTGTCTCTGTGGTTGTAGCACTCGGTGTGTATGTTAAGACAAATCATTTTATCAGTCAAAACTCATACTTCAACAACAAGGACACACAGAGTTTAGAAATCAAGGAAAATCTAGAGGCTACTTTGACTTCAGATGGACTTAGTAAGTTCTGCATTTTAAGATGAAGTTTGCAGGATTGTCTGGCTGTAGCTTCAGTCTGCTTTCTAGCGTATTGTCTCAGTTCTCTCTCTTTTTAGTATGTGCTAAGTAGATGATTATCAGTGGCTGTAGGCTTTCATACTACTATTTATCAACTGTATTAAATTTTTGGAACTACCTTAATGCATCATTGCATAATGGGTGGCTTAAAACAGAGATTTATTGTACTACATTATGGATTCAAAAGTTTAAAGTCAGTCGGGTGATGGTAGTGCATGTCTTTAACACCAGCACTCAGGAAGCAAAGATGGAGATCTCTGATTTCGAGGCCAGCCTAGTCTACACAGAGAGTTCCAGGACAGCCAGGGGCTGTACAGAGAAACCCTGTCTTGAAAAGCTAGTCTTCCTACCCCACCCCACCACAAAAAAAAAAAAAAAAACACTCCAGAGTCAAGATATTGGCAGAGCTGGATTGTGAAGGTGCTGAGGGAGACTGAGGGAGACTCTGTTCCAGTATCCTTTCATAGCTCTTGATGGTTGCCAACAATCTTGGCATGTCGCTGTCCAGCTCTGTCTCTGTCTCAATTGTTACACTGCCTTCCTCTCTGTTTTTTTTGGTCTTCTTGTTTTCTGTCTCTTATAAGGACAGTCGTCACTGGATTTAGGGCTTCCTTTCATCCAATATGATCTCATCTTAAGTTCAGGTTTTTTTTTTTTGAGATAGAGTTTCTCTGTAGCTTTGGAACCTGTCCTGGAATTAGCTATTGCAGACCAGGCTGGCCTCAAACTCACAGAGATCCACTTGCTTCTGCCTTCTGAGTGCTGCCTCCCGAGTGTGCCACCAACGCCTGTCTCGAGTTCACTTTTTCAATGCTTTCTATAGACATCCATTTTTATTCACTTGCTTATATGCCTCTCTTGTGTTCTTAGGAAGGAAGAGAAGGCTTAACCTCACTTGAAGCATACACAATCCAAGCCATAGGGTGGTGTCACTCTTCCAAGTTATATTGGGCTGCACATCTAGCACAAGCAGGGAAGGCTTCCTAGCCTGAGAACCCTGCAGGTGTCTGCTGTGCACACTGCATCAGCGGTCTGTTGACATCCCTGCTTTCCACAGAGACTGTGACCTTCTCAGGGCTATGAGCAGCCTGGTCTTACTCATCAGTGCCTGGGGCATGATAAAAATGCTATCAACATATGTTAAATTAAGTTACAAAGACCAAAATTTCCCTGAAAAAAAAATCCTAGGATCTAAATGTAACCATGAATCATAATATTTGTTAAAAATAGTCTTGGCCTCTACCAAAATGACAGTAAAAAAGCAGTTTTCAAAACAAGAAAAGGCTTGTGTTGAGGTGTTTGTCTCCACTCTGAAAGACTCTGTGACCTCTTCTACCTTCATAAGACCTTGTGTACTGGAAACCAAGAGATTTAACCCAGATGCATTATGGTCATCAGTGGGTAGAGTATGCTTTCCTGCCTAGTAGTTACATGTGGCAAGGTGGGACTCATTTTTTTTTAACTCTACTACCATTGTATTAAGTTTTATCACTAATTTTCACTATTTATGAAAATAGTGACTACCACATTGTAGCCAAAGAGTTTCCCTGAAGGGATTTCTCAGCTAGGGGTTAGCTCTGTCTACTAGCTATGAGGATGCTGTCGAGAGAAACCTAGGTCAAAAGCGAGGAATTAGGTAGACATTTTGTTTGACTGTCATACACTTGGCTGAATCTTTCACTTTTGAAGATTTTTATAATAATTTCTAAATTTTTAAAAATTTCCCAATGCACATGGAATTCTGTCTGTCTGGAAGCAGAGAAGTCGTAGGCATCTTGTGACCTTGTGATTCTAGAAAGGGCAATGCACTGTGGAGTGAGATTTCTTGTCTGACTGTCTTTGGACTGCCAGCCCCAAATAGTGAATAGGAGACTTCTTATTAATTACAGAAGCTTGGCCTTTAGGTTAGGCTTGTCCCCAACTAGATCTTAGAACTTAAATTCGCCTGTTTCTATTAACCTGTGTTCTGTCCTGTGACTGTTTTACCCTTCCTCCATTCTGTATGTCCAACTCAATTCTCATCTCTCTGGCCCTGCTTACCTAGATTTATCTCCTCTTCCTCTCTGTCCCTGGAAATGCCACCTATCCTCTCCTGCTTAACTATTGGTCGGTTAGCTTTTCATCAAACCAATCAGAAGGTACCTTGACAATGATACATCTTCATAGTGTTCTAAAAGATGATCCCACAACACTGCTATGGGAAATACTACTGTTAAATTTGTTAAAAAGCAAAAATAAGTGAAAAAAAAGTCAATTTGTTAAAGTGCAAAAGTAATAGACCTATTGACTAGAGGGTGACTCCATTGAATAATCTCATTGTTTTAAAGCAACTTGTGTGTGCCCTATTCTCTCTCCTTCTATTTGTTTATTTGCTTGTTTTTTTTTTTTTGATTTTGCGGAGAGAATTCTAAACTGAGACCTGTACTCTCAACAACGTCTTGACTACACAATCCATTATTGTTCACTATAGGTCGGTACAGTGTTGCTCAGCAGACCTCCAGACCTTATTTATCTGGTTTGAATGACACGTTGTGCCTGTTGATTCATAATTCCCTTTTGCCTCCCACTTCCCTTCCCTGCCAACAACTGTTCTACGTGTGTTCTTTGGAGACTGGTTTATTTTTATGTGATGGTCTTGTCTGCTGTGGCCAGAAGAGGCATCAGATCCCCCGGAACTGGAGCTGTAGATGTTGGCGAGCACTGTGTGGGTCCTGGGAGCTGGAACTGGAGCTGGGCCATCTGCAAGAGCAGATAGTGCCCTTAACCACCGAGTCACCTTCCCAGCCCAAACTCTTCATTTTGATGATATGATTTTTTTTTTTTTTTTGGTTTTTCGAGACAGTGTTTCTCTTTAGCTTTGGTGCCCATCTCAGAACTAGCTCTAGTAGACCAGGCTGGCCTTGAACTCCCAGAGATCCGCCTGCCTCTGCCTCCCGAATGCTGGGATTAAAGGCCTGCGCCACCACCGCCTGGCTGATGCTATGATTTTTAACTTCTGATATTCCTCTTAACTGTCATGCTACAATGTTTGACTTATTTTAGTAACCATATTTCATCACAATAACCTCAAGGCTCTTTTGGTTTTGTTTTCACAAGTGATTTTCTTCTTCTTCTTCTTGTGGAATCTACACAAGTCTAGGTTTCCCTTACTCTACCTGGAAGGTATCTTGGTCTCATATTCTTGGTCCTCTACTTGCTATATTATATAAACAACATCATTTCAGTTTATTAAAATATTTAGACCTATACAATTAAACTTTGGCATTCAACTGGGATGGAAGTTTCTCCCCTCCCACAGTTGGGGCTGTACCTGTGGGTGTGGAACACAACTTCTGTGTAGCCCGTTTGTGTTAATTCTCTTGCTCAGTGCCTATCCTCTGTAAATACTTTGTTGGAGTTAAGCTAGCGCCCAATGGCAGAAGTATCTCTGGAATAAGGTGGCTCCAGGACCTGCCCTTCACTGGAGGTATTTTATCCTCCCCACCCAGGTGTCGCCTTTCTTGGAGAAACTTTGGTTTCTACCTGGGTTTTGGCACTGGGCCCTCTATGCAGTCTGACATATGGTTTGGGTCTTGATCTCAGCAGCATGAACTTGTGAGTTCAGCTTTTCTCTTCCTTGCCTGCGAATAACAAGCTAGAGGTAGGACTTGATTAATGGATGAATGAATGCACAGCAAGAGCAGAAGCTGATTTCTTTTATTTATGTCGCAATGCACCATGTCCCTTGATCATACTCAATAAGATGGATTGCGCACCAGCTGCAGGCAAGACACTGTGATAGGCACTGGGAAGGGACACAAAGATGGATGCGATATGATTGTTACCCTTAACAAGCCGAAAGCCAAGTTAAGCAATTAATTAAGCAGGCTGTGGTTCGTGTAGGTACCGTTAATAAGGAAGTTAGCTTCAAGAGACGTTTTGGGAGGGCTTCGTGGAGAGGATGCATGCAGATGGAGATGGGTGTGGTAGGGCATGGAAACTTTACACAGTGTGTGTTTCGTAAACACTACAGGCATTCATTGATCAACAGGGCAGATTGCTTTGGAATTTGGACACTTATATCTCTCAATTATATAAATAAAAATCAGTTTGCTTCTTATGACACAATGCCTTTGTTTTGTTCCTCCTTTCCATTTTTTATGGTCCTAGCGGGACCTGATTCAACAAGAGAATTGATGTTTGTTGATCTCCACCATTCCCCATGATCCCACCCCCACACCTCTTTCCTGTTCATGGTGGGAAACATTTGTTTCTCTGTTTTTTCCCTTTAGCAGGGACTGAACATGGGGTTGGGGGTCAGCATGTTATGGAAAAGGAATGCTCCTCTTTCCTCAGAATAGCATGCACCTTTGTTCGGGCGAGGTCTGAACTCTACTCGTTTCCTAAACAATGACTTTCTCTTCCTTTATGTGGTGACAAAATTATACCATAAATTAATTTTATTGGATTTTAGAATTTTGAAGCTTATGGAAGGGTATGCCTCCAGACTGAGCAATGGTCTTTTATTTCCGAAAAAAAGTAGGACTTATCTCTATGATAAGGGTAACTTGTGGTTTAATACGGCAGACATGGTCTGTGAGACACTGGGAGTCTTCTGGTCCACTGCTTGTAGTTCAAGTACTCACATGCTTATCGGCTGGAAGTAGCAGGACTTCACTTTAGCATCATTTCCTTAAGGGAGTCCACGATCTAGCCTGTTTTGGATCTCAGAAGTATCTGCAGCCATCTTGAAGGGACAGCCCGGTCTGGCCTTCTCCTCTCTCAGTGTTCCTCTAGTTCTACCTTGGTTACTGACTTTCTCTGGAAGTTGTAAAACTGATCTTTTACTCCTCCAAATATCTTATCATATACAATTATTTGCTATTTCTTGGTAATGCTATTTTTTTAAAAAAAAAAAGACTTGTATTACATTCTGAGATGCTGAGTACATTGTTTCACTAAAGGAGCAAAATAGACGGCAAACTCAGGGTGTAAAGGCCAAATGTCTGCTAAGGTCTTCAAAATGTGTACAAATTATTTGCTTGATCTTAGATATCCAAGTTCTATGTTATTAGGGGTTCAAATTATCAAAAGAGGTCCAACACAGTACTGTCTTCTAAAGAATTCATAGCACAGAGAAGAATTATTTTCAGTGGTTGAAGAATTCTGTATTGAGGCCCCAGGAGGACAGTACAGGTATATTTTTTTTTCCCCCAGAGATGTCTGTTAACATGAAATAATTATGTTTGAGTTGATTTGGGGAGAATGAACCTGACATTTAAGGTGGAGGGAAAGGACATCCGAAAACCTTTAGAACCAAGAAAGCATATGGCAATTTCAAGAGAGTCCGGAATTTTTTTTTTATAAGGTGGGATGCAAGGAAGATGAGATTTATGGCCCAGTGACATAAGATGAGCCTGTAAAATAAATGGAGGCAGGGTTGTGCAGGAACTTCTCACAAGACTAAAGAGATAGGACTACGAAGGATTTAAAACAGGCTGCAGCATGGCCAGATTTGTGTTTTAGGGAGGTCCTTCTCACAATAGGTTGAAAGATGGATGGAGGGGCTCCATCCATCTGTAGGTAGTAGGATGAGTTAGAAGGTTATTGAAATAGTCTAGGCAACCAGTGACAAGGCATTAAATAAAGCTGTGGTCCTGAGACTGGAGAGGAAGTGACAAATAGGGGAAGAGAATCAATAGGTCATCGCAAGCACTGGGGTGCACAGCAGCAGAGGGGAAGCAAATTCAGGGAAAGCCTCAACTGTTTGGCTTGAGCGTCTATGGGGATGAGTCCATTATTAACAGAAATGAGGAATCTGAAAGGAAGTGTTTTGAGATGAGCTGGTATTTTTAAAGATATTGTTGAGAATCCCTTTTAAGCCCAAGTAGACGGTTAAATTTTTGTGTAAATAAAACAGGGTCTTGTTGCACAAATGTGTTGAAGCATTGTTCTGGATGTTTTTGTTGGAGGGCTTTGTCTGAGACTGACACTTGGATAGTTCAACTTTGAGCACAACACAGTGCCGCCTATTGTGTGTAGGCCTCATCCTGTTAGTTAATGATCTGAATAAAGCTCAAAATAACCTCACTTGAGAAAGAATTTGCTGCCTCTTTTTCTCTGGTGTAGTAGGCTTTGGGTTGCACTGCCTGAGTTGGATCCTGGTCTTGCAACTCGGTAACTATGTCACTGTAAGCACACTGGGCAGACCACCCCTCTAAGCCACACCTGCTTTGTCTAGACACCAAGCTCAACCATTTTGCTAGTTTACATGGTTTTATTGGCAGTTAAAAGAGAAAGCCAGGGTTGGCAAGATGGCTCAGTGGGTGAAAGCACTTGTCAAGCCTGATGATCTGTATTCAGTAGCGTGACGTGTGACCTCCCAAAGTGTAATGAAAGGACCCCCCCTTCGCCACAAGCTGTCCTCCAACCTCCACATACTTGCTGTGGCATGTGTATCCCATAAGTAAATAAGTTAGTACATAAAAGATCAAAAGAGAAAACCCATGTGACTAAACACCCACAGGTGGCCTCCCAGCTTCCAAGTCAGTCCTGGTAGTGTGTGGCTGTCCTACTAGACAAAACACTTGAGGACCCAGGAAATCTTCAAGGCTTTTGTTTTATTAAGTACAACTGCTTTCAGGACTCTCAGTCTATTTGAAACCTAACAACAAAAGGCAAAGAACCATGTATTATGCTTGCCTTCTTCTTGGAGGAGCAGCTGAACAGGGATGTGTGCTCACTGTGTACCCGTGGACTCTGTTCATGGTCTCCCTGAGCCCCCAGCATTTCTGCCTTCTCTGTTCATTCCCTGCAGTTACTTTCTTAAAGTTATCTCTGAGGTCAAATCTAAGTCCCAGCCTGCTTCCTTCTTAGCCTCTTTGCTTCCCGCCACACTGTTGATATCCTTTCCTTCCTGAAACTGTTTCTTACAACAGCAGGCAACATTCTTCCCCCGTGTTCCTTCTCAGCACCGTTCTGTCCTCTTGCCCATGATGGGAAAATGTATCGAGGGAACATTCTTGGCAGGCTCTTCCAAGTGTTTGTCTTCAGTTGTCATCTGTATGCTGATGCCTCCCCATATGCTGTCTTCACTCCTGATGTCCTGTCTGAGTTCATTCACATTCCCTTCATTCAACTTCTGTTCTTCTCTTCCTGGCCAGGCACTGTTGTGGGACAGGGTATAACCTATAAAGTTGTAACCATTAAAGATAGGTCTTAGGGAGAGAGAAAGACATTGGCTCACATTGTCACAGACATTCTAACAATTAAAAACTATCCATGTACTATGATGAGAATAAATTTAAGTTTCTGTGGGAATACAAGAACAGTAAGGTCATTAATGTTTGATGCTCATTGGGTAGGGAGAATGGCAGGATTGGTTCCTTGAGGTCAGTATCTGAATGACATTGTGAAGCATGTGTTATCCAGGGAAGGTGTGTATGTGTGTGTTTATGTGCATGTGTGTATGTGTGTGTTTGCCTTCAGGAACCACCCTGATCAATAACACCAGGGATGGAGGAAATGAGATGTGTTGACATTGACAAGCTGGGTGGTTGAGATCAGGAAGAACTAATAGGTTGGTTGAGTTGACAAAGGCAAAGTCAAGAAATATTACCAGTGCTATTTGGGGATTTTTAATTATCAGTTAACTATCTTTAATTAGAATTTGATTCTTAAAATCTTTCAGAGCGAGACTATCTTCTACTTCAAAAACCTCTGCTCATGTTGTTACAATCCAGCTAGAGAAGGAATGCTTATTGCTTTATTTATGAAATGAATTGATTTCTGGCAGAAAAAACAGAGTCTAGAAGATCTTCTCACACTTTGGTGAGATCAGAACTGCATTCTTCCCCCATAATCCCAGAAATCTGGAGGTGTGATGATTCCAGGGGACACTTATTCTTCTGTCTGTAACTGCCCAAGGGGGGACAGCAAGACTTCAGTTTCTCTCATTTTGCTCATGTTCTAAGTACACAAGCTTTCTATATATCCAGCTACCCTCATGATCTCTTCAAAGAATGTCTAAGGATCACATACAGATGGTGCCATCTATAGAAAATAGGAAAAGTTTCTCTTTATGGATCTCATATGTTTTTATTTAAGATCAACACCCACTCCCAGAAGCTTCCAGAAGACATCATTATGTCTCCCAGGCCAGAGTTCTACCGTGTGACTGTTTATAGATCAGTACTCAGGAAAGAGAATGGGATTACAGTGTCTGGCTTAGATCACGTACTTGACATCCCAGCAGTGATGGAAATGACTCATGGGGGAGAGGGAATGTCAGTGTTCTGTGCTGCTACTCTAGGCCACCAAAAATTGGATGCAGTTGAACAGCTCAACTTTGTTAGCTTATAGTTTTGAATGTCAGAAGTTCAAAATGGATCTTACTGGCTTGTAATTCAGAAGTAATCATACAGAAAACTAAATTCCTGTCTGAATCCATTTCCCTACCCACCTTAAGGGCTCCTTCTATTGTCAATGCTGCTAATGACCAATTTTGTCTTTTTCATCATGGCCTCTCTGTATTTCTTACTCCCCCGACTCATCTGTCCCATATAAGCACCCTGTGGTTACATCCAGAACAACTTTTTCTATCTCTAATTTAGTGTATTAACAACCCTCATTTTACCTGTAACTGTCTTTTTGCTATTGTATACACAAGTTGTAGAGATTAGAGGTGGACGTCTTTGTGGGACATTACTCTACATGGCAGAGGGACACAGACAAGTGTCTTGGATGCTGCAATGGTCCATATTCCTTCAAAGTGCAGTATAGCTGGGTGTTCAGATGTGTCAGGATGAGGACGAAATCTGGAGGGAAGGATAACTCCAAAGGTGCTATGGGAAGAGGGATATTTCTGGGTGAGAAATACAGATGATGTTTCATTTCTCTGAGTTCCATATCATTGGATTTAATTGACTGTGGTTTCAAGTGTTTTTAAAATACAGAATCTTAATGTGTGCAGAATTTTTGGTTACTCCTCTACACAGTATAATGTTACATCTATTTACATACCATTTATATTGTTTTACTTATTTCAGTAACCTAGAGATAACTGAAAGCACATAGGGGCGTCCACTGAAGTTTAATGCAAATATTGCCATTTCAGACAAGAGACGAGCTTCTACAAATGCTGGTGTGGTTGGAGTCAGTTGGGAATACCAAGGGATGGCAATATTGCAGTAGGCCAACTAGCTGACTACTTACCTGGCATGCCTGAGCTTAATCCATGTAACTGAAAGCAACTGAATGCTGTTTTTTGAACAATCTACCAACAACGAAGGAAGAATGGCTTTTGAATAACTTGTCAGTGGAATGTGCTCAGGAGGACTTACTTGAAGCCAAGACAAGAGACACTGTAATCAGTTTAGGTGACGTTTGATAAGGATCAAGTCATGTAAAACCTATATGGATTCTGTACCCACTTTCCTTTCCCTTTTACTATTTTTGATTTGTTTTCACTTTATTTTTATTTATTTATGTATACAGTACCCTGCCTGCAGGCCAGAAGGGGGCAGCAGATCTCATTACAGATGGTTGTGAGCCACCATGTGGTTGCTGGGAATTGAACTCAGGACCTCTCTAAGAGCAGTCAGTGCTCATAACCGCTGAGCCATCTCTCCAGCTCCTCACTTTATTTTTAAATGAAAACAATGGAGTATCTATTTTTGAAAAACATCGAAGTCTGATGGCCATTAGTTTAAAAATCGTTATCTTTAAAGGCATTACCTAATACCTTGATTGTGTTTATAGATACCATGGTTGGGTGGCTTGATGGAGCAGTATCTGGAAAATGAGATTACAATGGTTGATTAGAAATGTCATAATAAAATTTCATTTCCCTATATGTGGGCAATACTTTTTTCTTTTCCACAAACCGATTGTTTATCTAGAAGTTACCATTTGAAATTCCATTACTTCAAGAACTGCTCACAAAGCTTTAGAAAATTACTGCTAATTCTAAAATAATTGTACCACTTATCATTACTCAGTCAAGAAAAATGGGCATTTATGTGCGCTTTAGCAATATTTAGATAGGCTGTTACACCTCTTCTTTTAAAATAGTCCTGATTGCGATGCAAATTGCAAGCTGTGATGGCGTTGCTGAAAATTGGAATGGTAACAGTCTCAGCTGGTTGATCTCTTTTGTTGACAATGGGAGCCTCTGAAAGCTGTGCTCAGTCATCTTTGGATCTCTTCACTACGAGGGCTGGTGTGTGGTCTTTCAACTGAGGCCATACCTTCCATCATTATGCAGCTACCCCATAGCAGTGCATGGCTTCTTCCTAACAGGAATTATGATTCCCCACAGCTGCCAAGACAACCCCTTCTATTATCCCAGGCTTCATCCTCAGACCAGAGGAGCTGTGGCACGAGCATTCAATTCAATTACACAAGCACTGTTAAACACTGCTTCTGTGCCAGGGGAGCGGAAAGGGAATGGTCTATGCTGCTAAGCAACTAGGCTGTCTCCCCGGTGAATGACAGAACTGTGGTGTGTAATGAGTACCATGACAATACAGATGAAGGGCTGACCTGCAACAGTTAAACTACTCTGCATCAATGATCCAACTCCAACCCCAGTTTTCTTAGCACCATGGAATATTGGGCCAGGTAATGCATTGTTGTCAAATTTTGTTATTTGAGATGTTTAGCATATTTCTAGTCTCTACTTCATAGATGCCAGTGGCCGTCACCTTCTTACTGATGACAACCATGAATACCTTGCTATAATTGTGAAATGTCCTCTAGGGGGCTTGCTGCTGAAAGTAAATTCTAAACAGTATGATGAGAACGAAGATTTACCAACTACCCTGAAGGAATGTGTAGAGGGGACAAGATCATGGGAAGGAGGAGTGAAAAGGAGTTAGGCATGGTGAAATGTTGTGTGACCAAGGTTACATATTGAGGCTAACTTGCAACTAAACTTTCTTGGAAGAGGTCACTTTTAAAAAGAGAATAATGTCTGGCCATGTGGAAGTGGTTGACAGTGTTTTGATGTAAAATCCCAACCTCCTCTCATATGCTCAAGGCTTATGTGAATGGGCTTTGTTTTCGTTGGGCTCTTTGGAAGGGATTTAACAACCACATATGGCACAGAACAGAGAATGTCACATTCATTGCGATGACTAATCCATAACTGGAACTATGTTTCAGAAAATGAATGGAAGCCCTCTGCATGGGCAGACAATGTTGCTCCCAGAAGCCAAATATCCCGTGAAAATACCAGTTCCATGTGTTGTTGGTCAGGGAGGTCCCAGAGACACTCTCTTGTTAAGTAGTATAAGTTATTGCTAGTGGTTTTGATCACCCTCTGAAACTGGTTGTTAAGACCCTATGGCTGAAGACAACACATACTTTGACTGCAGGAAACAGAGAAATCAAGCTGCAAATGCAGCGAGTGTTTCCTCCACGCTGGCTCATATTCAAAGCATTAAAGGCTACTATGCAAGCTAGTCAAGAAAGTTAGTCAACGGTCTTACCTTTGGAACTAAGCTTTGGTATTGAATTCCGCAATGTCAACCAGGCACTCAAGACACTTCCACTGACGTAATGTGACATGATTGTTATGAGGACAACTACTTCTTAGGGGGAAATTCGTTCCTTACACTTTAAATGTGGACCAAGTCTGTGGATGAGAAGTCACAGCCCCAGGAGGGAGGACTTTACTATCATTGTGCTCTAAGTGGACATATTGTCAAAATCACTTGTAAATATTTGTGTTGTTATTATACCCATAGATCAGTGGTGCTTTCTGCATTGGTCAGAGAAGCTTCTTTTTGCAGTGGGCACTGGTTGATGCAAAGACTCATAACTTGTCGACGTGCTAAGAAGAGTTGTCTGTTGAGTGCCCATCCAAAAACAGTGTTTCTACATTGCTTCCTACGAGGCCCAAGGAACATTGTGGAAGAGGGAAGCGGGAAGAACACAAAAACTCAATGACAGAGAAGAGTACCATGTAACACTGTGACACGGCACGACCACGGCAACAGTGACTTTTTAGCAGCTGTGGCCGCATTCACAAAAGCTGAATATGATTAGGCACTTCAACATTCTGTCATGGATGACGGAAGGGCTTATCAGGTTCCATTCATTCTTGAGGAGCTATTGGCAGTTGAGGGACTTCTGGGAGATGGGAGTCATTTTTTCTCAATGGTGTAGCCACCGGTAAGTTACCCAGACTCCAGGAATATAACTCCATCTGTAAGAGTTACCTCAGTTAAATTCAATGGTCACAAAAAAAGAATCACACACACACATGAAAGTGTGTATGGGGAGGTACTAGGTGGAAAGAAAAAAATGATTCAATGAAAGAGAGAAAAGGATGAAAAGGTAATGGGTATGTGAATCTTATCAAAATGCTTTGGATACATGGAATGAATGTATATATATATATATATATATATATATATATATATATATCACATGAACAACACACACACACACACACACACACACACGCACACACACAGAGGAATGAGTTAGAGTTAGAATCAGGGGGAAACCTTAGGCTGGAACATGTTCTGCAAACTGCAGCATTTGTGGGTGTCTTTGCACATAAGTAGTAAAAGAGAGGTTGAAACTATCAAGTCTGTACCAAAGGAGGGAAGAGTACTTTGCGGTGAAATGTGGATTATATTGGGCAGGGGGGTTACTTAGGGTTGCACTCATGTTTTTCTGGTCTAATAATCAGTCCAATACCTGGTCTTGTCTAAGACTTATTTTAATTCTTATTCCATTGGCCTGCCCAACACAGCTGTTGATGTCAACACATATTCACATACGTGTACATGTACAATCCATTAAAGTTCTGGACTTCGGAAGACGTGGGAAGAGAAAACAATATACACTTTTGAGATGGAGAGCAACTTGTGCACAGGATGACAGATAGTGGCCAGAACAGTGGACTGGGGTAGGCAGATGCGGCATCTAACCGGCTTCCTCCTTGCACCCATGTGTGACCTTAGGGGTTGTTTCACCAGTCAGGATTTGGTGTCTTCCTCCTGAAGACCCATTGCTGAGATGCACTGTTAGCTGCCCAGTATGGACCTTTCTATCGCTAACATTCTATGAATTCACAGGAGGTGAGGCATAACTGACATGGCTCTTATTTTCCACTTGGCCAGGCCCTGCTCATAAAATGTCTTTTGTTTACAGAACCTTACAAGACTGGCCGGGTGAGGGAACATTCAGGTTTGGAGCATATGTTGGGCAGACAATGGAGCAAAGGGTGCAGCGGCAGCCTGAGCCGTTCATCAGTCAGTCGATCTAAGAACATCTCAGCCAGATGCTGCTTGTGAGAACTTTGTGAGCAGCATTCTGCTCTGTCAGGATGTTGTCATTGGAAAGAGCAGGGCAGACAGAAGAGAAGCCCAGAGGCCACTTTCCCAGAAGGCACTGAGTCTCTGTCTTGGTGGTTCAGGATCTTTCAATCTCATCCCAACCTGTGGACTCTGTTTTCCGTTTCCCTGGAGCCAAAGTCTCACCTTTTAGTGATTATTTTCTATTGATAATGATAGCAGCCTTCCTTCCCCACATCTCTGATTCTCTGTTTTCTGGGCTCACGAGGTAGAGCCAACATCAAATAGAAACACGGGGCTTCTGTTGTGTACAGCATTAGCAGTCTATCTGCTTCCTGTTATTGCTTTTCTTTTTCTCATCTGATCCAACCTTGTTTGGGACTCAGGGGTGCTGTAATGAATCTTTTGCCGTACTATATAGCAAGTTGTTTGCTGAATTCTGCTTCCAATGCACCTGCCATATACTCAAGGTGTCTATTAGCCAAACAGACATGTTATCAGCCACCCTTCCTAAGCGTCTGCCTCTTAAACACAGTGGTTTTGACTAAATTAATCAATTTAGCTGTAGTGCCTTTGAAGCACAGTATAGCCACTATATGCATTCAAAATGCATCCTAGTATTGTCCCTGCGTAAGGCCATCTGCTGGTTACTGTTGGTTTCTGTAAAGATGAATACAGTTGTGCTGTTTTTATTCAGTTGGAGCTCCAGTGAGAAATTGGAAGGCAGGAATGGGTAAGAGGAGGGATTTGTCCTCTGCATTCCATGCTGGGCCCTCACCCCACCAGTGGGTTCGAGGTGGCTATTTATATGCCCCTCCCACTCAATAATAGGAACTCTCCTTTGACAATTGGCTGACAAGCAGAACAGTGAATTAATTCCAAATCAGAACCAACAAATTCTTGGCAGGCCACCCCTACTCTTTCCGAATTGTCCCTTATTAAAAATATGGCTTTGTTGTCTCTATGAGGCAAATCCCCCTGTTTGCTTCGAATTTCTCTGCTTTTAATTAAACTTCTTACTTTAACATCCCACTCATCAATGTTTGAAATTCCTGCTAAAACAATTTAAGCATTTATCAAATAAGTTCTGTGCCAGCGAGATTACGGCTGCCACAGATTTTATTTGATCAATTATCAGTTTTATTTTCCTAACTACCAATACAGCCACATTTTCTGCAGTATAATCTGTTAGCAGAGCCATTTTCGTCGAGTATCTACTTAAAATAGACTTAAGGCTTACGTTTAATTAAGGATACAAATCCTGTTATCTGAGCATCCTGTAGCAGAAAGTCCTACTTGGTGAAGCTGCAAGGTGTTACCTGCCAATATCATGCCTTCCACACGTTCACTGAAGTTTTTACGAGGAACCTGACTGTAAGCAGTAAATTTACTCCAAACTTTGTAGAAATAAAATAAACCTTTATGGAAAATGATTAGGGGCTGATATATTAGGTTATCGTGCGGGGGACAAACCACATCCATCCTGTTGAGAGTGGCGTGACTTTCAGGTAGGGCTCCCTGTTGGGGAGAGTGCTTCCAAGTGGGACACTGATGAGACCTCGAAGAGTTTCTTCACTACCAGAATCTCCAAAGAGAAGGAATAGTGTAACTCTAGACAGAACTTCACTCTACCACGTGGAGAGGCAGGAAAGAAGGTACCAACAGAAAATGGGATAAATATAAGACCGAGGAGCTTACACATGTCAATGTGTCCCGATAGAGGACCAGAAGAAGGGATCAACTATTCAGACCCAGAGATGGGCAACTCAACCTGTCTGAGTTACAGTATTGTTAGAAGCAAATCTAAATTAGTTCTCTTATTTCTAACAATAGCAGGGGTTTGTGTGCCTTCATTAATGTAAGCTGTTTCCCAGGTGGCTAACAAAATCACGCTGTTGGATAACAGAGCTGAGAATCAGCATGCAGAAAAGGGCAAGTAGGGACATCCCAGAAGCTCTGTCCCCAAGGAAGAATATCACCCTGCCTCATTCTCTTCCAGCACACACATCTGTGACCCTCTGCTGTCCTTGTCGGTTGCCTATATTGCACAATTTCATGCTCAGATGTGGCGGGTGAATGGAAATTAGAACTATAAAGACAGGCTATGTAAAATGAAATTTTCATAAGTAACCAAAAGGCTGAATTTTAACTTGAAGTCCTTCAACCCACTCTCTACTCCAACGGCACCTGTACTTGAAATTATAATTAATCATTATTTTACTGATATTTTAATTATTTTACAAGTTCAATATCTTTTAGAATATTCCATTAATTCAACACACTATTATATTACCATCTGGGCTTATCAGTGCAACTATTTCCATTTCCCAGTCTTATTAAGCCAAACACATTACACCAATTTGTATGTGAAGCACTTCACCATCATCGAAGCTTCCATAATGCTGAAGCACACTAAAATAAAGTTTTCTATTTGGGCTGCCTAAGCTTTCAAAAATGTTGGAGTCTGATCTGTAAAGACATTTCTCTTCAAGGACAAAATATGCCTTAAAAAAAAACTTCAAAATATTGAGTCAATGACACATACTAGACAAGATTTTCTGTCTAGTTAGGACAGTCATTTCATAGGCAGGAAAGGAACTGTTCATAGAAGGAATTGTGCCCTAGGGGTTGTCTAGGGCTGGGTCTTTCTTCACATTCCTGGTCTGGTAACCTGTCCTCTGTTTCTGACCCTGAAGGTCCCAAGTGACTCTTAATGCTTAGACTGGCATGTTCACTTTCCAGCTTCTAAAACCCATCCTCCCTGGATCAGACTTTGTTTCATGGATTTAAGGAAAAACAAGCCATGTCTCCCATACAATCAAGCAAACACCATTGTTGGTTTGTACTTTTATGCTCTTGAAAGAGTTCTTGGGGAGTGAAATCTCAAGGCCTGTATCAATCATAAACACCTCAACTGGGATCTTTGAGTTTTCAATGATGATATATCGACAACGTTTCTCTGTATTTATTTATTTGCCCCCTTTGTAGTCATAGTTCATTTTTATGCTCTTTCTATTCATATGGTCAGACTAACCCAGAGGATTTGGGCTTCTGTCCCTTCGGCTTTTTGTGTGGCTAACCCTCTTTCAGTTAAGTGGTTTTTTTCACTAATAGGTCCCTCTTGCCCCTAGTAGTTTTATACCTTGCTCAGGTTTGTTCAGTGGCCTGGAATAGAGTGATGTTTTCTCCTGCCTTCTGGCAGAGGAAGGCTGCCATCCTCCAGCTGTGCCTGTGATGAATGGCTGGCTTTCTCTCCTTATTCCCCCTTCACCTTCTCTGCCCTCCTCCAGGACTTGTCTCTGTAGAATAACAATTTCTGAAGCAAGAGGAAAAATGAGAATAGAAAGAAGGATGGCTTGTTTGCAAGCAACCAGTGAGCTAGCTTCACCTTCCCCGGTCTCTTGCCAGAATGAAGGAAGGTAACTAGAACAGCAGCTGCCCTTGCCTTGCCCTTATTCAAGCTGCTTATATCCGATGTCATGTGTTTATTGGGTGGGCTGACAAAAAATAAAGACTAGTCTCTCTCTATGTGTCACTTTTTGCCTTAAGGTGTCTATAAATCCATCCATCCATTCATTCAGGCATCATTCTTGTGAGATGAATCATCAGCTTTGGGTGACCATGTTCTGTGAGGTGCAGATCCAAAAGTCACAAATCTATGCTATTACAGTTCAGCATTTAACTGTTGCTATAATAAGCAAGAACCACGTGAAAACCTACGGGATGACAGAAGGAAGAATATAATTTCATTTGAGAATGACTGATACAGATAGAAATTCTAAAATATGAGGAGGAAATCAATGCAATCTGGAGTGACTGGAGGAAAAATTCATTTGCACAGCAAAGCCTTGGAGAGTATTAAGCACCGGGCTCCTTGGATTGAACATTTAAGACAATGGGAAATTTTGGGGGAAATATGTAAGTGTCTTATTGGAAGAGGTGAGTACACAGGACTCTGAGGAGGAAATGGATCAGTAAAAGTTGAGTGAAGTTTTTCCAGCTCAGGAGAGCTTTCTTTTAAGAAAAAAAATGTGTGTGTGTGTGTGTGTGTGTGTGTGAGAGAGAGAGAGAGAGAGAGACAGAGACAGAGAGAGACAGAGAAAGACAGAGAGAGAAAGACAGAGACAGAGAGACAGAGAATAACCTCAGTTGTCAACCCTACCCTTCTTTGTTTGGGACAGGGTTCTCTCTTTAATTGCTTATCACTGCATACGCCCGGTCAGCTAGCTGGCCCACAGTGTTGCACATACTCTCCTCTGTCTACCTTTCCATCTCTCTGCAGGAACACCAGGATTGCACACACTCACCCACTACAGCACCCAGCTGTTTATGTGAGTTCTTTGGTTTTGAACTCAGGTCCTCAAGCTTGTACAGCAAGATCTTTACCCACCGAGACATCTCCCTAACCCCCGCAAGAGACTTTCTCCTCTCTCAAATTCAACTGTGAAGGTCACAGATACCAAGTCAAGAGAGAAGGTTGAAAAGGGAAAGTCTGGGTGAACCAGATACCGAGAAGGTAGGCAATAAGCAGAGAAGCATTTCTGTAGAAGGGTGAAGGAAATGGTGTGAAAACCCTGGAAATAGCACAAAACTTCCTGAGTCTCAGTGGACAGCATTACAGGCTAAAACAGCTTGAATAAGGATTGGGCAGTTGAAAGGAAGCGAAAGAAAATAATGAATGTAGGAACTATTCCCCTCCAAGAGCAGCAGCATTCAATACAGCAATGATGTATGCAGATATAGAAGAAAAAAAAAAAACACTGTAAAATGGTTGTTTCAGATTTCGCCATACCCAATTTCACTTGAGGTCTGGCATTGTGTCTGAAATATCTCAGAGAGAGGAGTCCACTTTGATTTATTTCTGTATCCCCCAAAATACAGAAAAAAGTCAACAATGAACGTCAACTCTGCCACCGTATTTCTAATCTATTCATATGCTTTATACTCGAAGACATGCTCTTTTGAGTTACAGTGTTTCTCAGGACCTCTGAGCTGACCCCTATAAATAGGAAGAGGAAAGGGAAAATGTCTCTCTGGCCACGCAGGTTGATTTCCACCCAGCTTTTGATCTGGACCACCTAATAGAAGCTTTGTCGAGGACTAACACGGGAGGTTCATTGTGGCTAATGCTGAGAACAGAGCTCCAAATGGTCGTAAATTAATGCCTGGTCACCTTCATGCTTGACTTTGAACTTAATAGCATCAATGTGCAAAGAAGGCAGGATGAGGTGGTCTCAAGTCATTATCTGAAACCCACGCCTGTAGAAAATGTCTAGTTTTAAGCTCATTAAGGGATACTGCTGAATACTCTAGAATATCAAATTAACCATTCAAAACCTTTGAACATTGAGTTGAAAAAACTGGGACATTTCCTCAGACCTTTAGAGATTTCATTTTTGAAGTGAATACAACTTGGGGCTTTTTAGTTTTTCCCTCTGCCATGATGAAGAGAACATTAAAAGGCATTTGCTTAAACTACTTACAGCAAATCTAAGATGTACTTTGGAGAAGAATATCTGTGGCAGTGACATTATTTTCTATAGACTAGTAACAGTGACCGAGTCTGCGATCTATAGACATAGTCTGTAGTCCCTGGTAAAGCCAGACTGCCTGTCCATCATTTGATGATGCGGGAAATGTGAGGTGGGTTCCTGGGGCTCCCTGGCCTTCCAATCTAGCTGTCTCAAGAATGAGTGAAGAAGAAATTAAGGAAGACACACAGGACACACACATGCACAAACATGCATATACAGACAAGCAACTAAGGCAAAATGAATTGTTTTGGAATTTGAGGCAGAATATTTCTAAAAGAAAGAACAATCCACTTTCTTCTCTTACATAATTTAATGGCAGGAGAATGGGTTTTGAAGCTTACAAGATACACATTCAAGTGTTATTTTGGTTGTCACCAGTTCTGGTACCTTAAAGAATCTTCAAAGTCGTATTTTATCATCAGCAAAATGGCGATAAGGAGAGTATTTTTAGCAGAGAATTATTGTAAAAGATGATTTTACAATAATTAATTTTACAATCAATTTCTCTACTTCATACTACATGCTTGGGACAATCCCTGACATACGATAACATATGGCTATACCACCCTGAATGCACCAGATCCCATCTGATTTTATCAGCCAATAGAAATCAACATTGAGGGAATTAACTCTGATGCAAGCCTCCTTTTTCGCCATTTTCTTTACAAGGACAAGACATCAAAAGATTACTAGCTATGCTGACTTTCATGCATCATTTTAGAAAGAATCAAGGTTTTCATTTGATTGAAAATTGCGATGAGACTCTGTCCTTCCATTTTATGATTAGGTTTTAAAAATATTAGTTTTATTCATGAAAGGTGTTGCGGGAGGTCCTCCCTCTCCTCCAGCCTATAGCTGCTGAGATACCAGCCCATTGGGGCATGGTCTCTCTCCCTTTAAAAAAGCGGCGACTTCCCTCTCCGCTCTCTCTCTCACTTCCTGCTCCGCAGGCAACTAGACTCCCTTCCTGGTTGCACAGAGGGCTGTGATCTGTAAGTTTTTCCCCTTTAAATAAATACCACCCTATTAATCATAATTCCAAACTGGTGTGGCATTGCTTGTGACTTACGTCTCCAGAAAACTAAATTATAATTTCAATTATACTTGAATTCTATAACTATATGATATATAATTTCAAAAATTATTACATTATTTTCCCCTTCTTTTCCTTCCTCATCTTGCTATCCTCCAAATTCATGGCCTATTTTTATATTAATTATTGATATATATGTATCTCTACATATGTCTGTCTCTCTCTATATACATACATATATACATATATATATATGTATACACACACACACATATATGACTCTTCCACTAAGATTTCAGATTGGAGATCATCAAACACATGTGGTGACATTATTTTATCTAACTGTCCTTATCCAGCAGCAGGAGAGCTTTTAGACAGAGAGGAAAGCGATTGGGTTGATGGCCCAGGTTGCATTTTTGAAATTTTCAGGAACAAATATTAGGTTGTCTCTACTAGATATCCATATATTCTGATGAATAGTATTTTTAGGAGACATTTATTATTTTGAAGGGTAGAATAAATGTAAAATACAAAGAAAATGAGCTGGATTAGTTCTCATCATATGGTGATTGAGACTGGTAATAAACAGGGATAATGAACAATTTTCCACACTTGAGAGTGGCCTATTTGTTCATCTGCAGACAAGATCTTGTCACAGAAAAGTGAAAAGAGATAACATTTGTTGAATATCACCAGTATCACACATTCAACGTGTGCTGTCTTAACGTTCTCAAAAAATCCTGGACATTGTAAGTTTTGCACTGTAATTAACATGGGAGGACATCTGGCTTCTAGAAGTTAGAGGACTAGCTAAGATTATAATACCTAGCAATGGAATAAGTGGCTGCTCTATTCGTGACACCGTGTTGTGGCTCTGTTTGCAATAGGGTATCACTGCCATGAGTAAAACAACCCATCATTCTGAGTATTACTGGCTAAGTCTGTGTTAGGAAGGGAGTGTTGGGACAAGGTTTATGTTAGCGGTTCTATTTTGCAGATGTCTTCTCGTCCACTTCCACAGATTGCTCAGCACTATACCACAACCAGTCACATTCACAAATATCCATCTTTATAAGAATAAAATTTTCTAAGCAGAGAAGAAAGACTTCTTTCATAATTTTCTTCTTAAATAGTTTTCTTTTTAAATAGCTTTCATAGTTGCAGAAATCTGCGTTAGTAGCCCATGAAAAGGAAGGGAATGGGCTTGGCTTGTCTCCCTGTGAAAATTGTCCAGTCCAGCAGAAGCATGAACTGAGTATTATACATACCATGTTTTTTTTTCCAGGAAGGCTGTACCTCACAACATCAGGGGATTTTGATAATTCTGATGACATCCTCACCTTCTTATTTTGGTATTGAAATGGTACCTTTGCTGTGCTTAAGGATGAAGCAGTTCAACCTGACTTGAACAACAGCAGAAAAGCAGACCGATGAGATGACAAGAAAGCACATGGATTTTAATATTAATAAATTCTGCACATTTTATCCTCAGATCGCTTTTTGCTCTGTTGTACTGCCATGTGTGTCGCAGGTGAAGATACAGCCTGCTGCTGTATGGCCATCTTGTCTTCAACTGGGTATCAGTGACAGACTTTAAACTGAATACCTGTTACCCATCTGATGGAGCATTTTGGCCTCTAGTAGAATTTCTGCACTGCATTCTGCTTCTGATGATGCAAAATGTGCTTCCTTCCCAGGGACAAGTTTTCTGTCTTTCATAGGTAAAATTGAAAAGACACCCCCACCCTGAATCTAAAGTGGGACTTAGTTATGTAGGTACCTCCAAATTCCCACACTGAAAGTCTCAGATCTAGAAAAATTCCACTGTCCCAGGCATCCCAGAATGGTCAGTCCCCTTACGAACCCCATTAGCTGGATACTTAATACCGGAAATTCTGATTGTTTTCTTGCTGAGTTTGAATCCTCAAGCTAAATTACTATAGTCCTTTGTTTATTGCTGGGTGTGTTAATAAATTAAATTTGGGGTTACCAGCTGCAAGTTGTCCTAAATGACATGTTTTTGATGAGCAAACAACCCACATCCTTTGAGCATACATGGTAATGATTAAAATTTCAGCCCACTAAAGGGTTCTGTTAATAACAGACATTTGGAGAGGTTGTTTTGGACTGATACAATGAGATGGAAGAAATAGTGAAGCTTTGGGCCTTACCATACAAGTGTAAACATTTAATTTTGTGGGAAAGCATTTCCTCCTGCTATTGGTTTTCATTGGTCTGAAGGTACAAGGTCCTGACAACTATCACTATGGCTATTATAAGCCACACCTCCTCCTGTGCATGCGTAATCACAAACCTTTTGCAAGAGCTTTGTCTAAGGATGTTTTGTATGGACCTTATAATAAAATAATAAAAACTATCACATGTGACTAAAGGTTAAAATAATACTAGAAATTGTGATGAAAATATTGTTATAAAATAATTTGTGGAACCAATGAAGACTGTATTTAATATAATATTCTAAATTGTATAAAATTTATTTTTACTATAAAAATGCCAGTTTTATCTAATGGTTATCTTAATAGTTTACATCAAATACAGAATAATATTCTTTAAAGCAAAGAGGAGACATTCAAGTTTAATGAGGAACTTGAGAGCAGGAGGGAGAGAGTGGTGGGGGAGGCAGTGGGAGAGGGAGGGAAAGAGAGAGGCTAATAAGGAATACTCCAGAGTTTCTCAAATAGTCAAAACATATCTCCAAACAATTACCTTATATCAAGGTAAGGCTCCTTTAAGAAAATAGTCATTATACATGGTAAAAAATTCTCTAATAACTAATAAAATAATGTATAAATAAGAATTTCAAATACAAATGAAATTTCAGTTGAATGCAATTCTAAGCACTGTTTACATAAGTGGCTCACATAGCTGGAAGCCTTTAAAGAAGTCAACACTTGTCACTCCTGGATGTGTGCCTTCCTTTGCTGCAGGATGCTAAGTATATGTTATATAGATGTGCTCACATGTGGTTTAGTTCATGGGAAAGTAAGCATTTTTGCTTTAGAAGTGTTAGCTGGTGATACTCCATTGGCAGAGTCTGTCCTGAGACTTCCTGGTCACCAGGGAGAGGTGGCCAATAAAATCACAGGATCAGGTTCATTGTACAAATTGACTGTCATCTGGGTGGGGTAAAGCCTGCTTAAAAGTTCTTTGACATCAGTTTTTACCATGCCAATACTGAGACACTCCGAACTTTTAGCACCAGACTTCTGATTTTATAGGTAGGAGGCTTTGGGCAAATCACTTCAACTCCTCTCTTGTTCTCAGGTGTGAAAAAAGCCTCCCTGTCAGGGCTGAACTGAGTGAGCATCAGACGAGATAATGTCTGAGAAAGAGCTTTGCAAACTCTTAAATGCTACACAAAGGTTAACTGTTTTCCCATACTGTGGTTTATAATTGTATGTGCTTAGGTATTCTATGAGTCACCGTGTTCTCTTCAAAACCCAACACTGAGAGAAGTCGTCGTGTGACACAGATATTAGTTCTCTCTCCAGGTACAGACATTACAAAAGGTTAGCACTATATTAAGTAAGAGATCTATTGTCCCAATAAATTATTCATGATTACGTGTCCAGTGAATGATTGGCTTATTGAAATCATTATTAGATATTCTTGGGGCTCGAGAGAGGAAGCTGCTAAGTGACACAGGCTACCTTCAATGAGATGACTTTGCTACCACTCAACATTGACAAAAACCAGTTTATGGATCCACTGTGATAAAAGATGTCATCGAGTTCCTACCTGGACTTTTAAAGAAATCATCCCTTCTTTGATGTGATTGTGCTTCAAAAGTATCAAAGCTTTTCAGAAGAAGTTTTGGAACAGTGAATGATTTCAACCATTTTCTGGATGCGCTTTTGAAAAAGGAGGAAAAAAATCATTTCTTTTCACAGAAAAAGGTATGTGTAGTTTTTGGTGTGAGATGGATGGATAAGTGGATGGACTCGGTTAACCTGGATCCTTGATTTCAGTAGTTGCTGGAAGGATTTGTGTGGAGCCTTTTATTGAGAAATGGCGTCTCCATTTCTAACCGTGACTTCTACATGGGTATCATAATCATGATAACTGTGCTTAAGAACATCATCTTCTCAAACTATTCATTCTGAAATTTAGTCAACTTCACTCTTCTAGTCTTCCTCTTCCCTACGTTCCTTCTACATCAGAGCCAGCTTCATTCCTGTCATTCTTCCTTTTTTTTCCTTTCTTTTTTTAATTTATTTATTTATTAAGGATTTCTGCCTCCTCCCCGCCACCGCCTCCCATTTCCCTCCCCCTCCCCCGATCAAGTCCCTCTCCCTCATCAGCTTGAAGAGCAATCAGGGTTCCCTGACCTGTGGGAAGTCCAAGGACCGCCCACCTCCATCCAGGTTTAGTAAGGTGAGCATCCAAACTGCCTAGGCTCCCCCAAAGCCAGTATGTGCAGTAGGATCAAAAACCCATTGCCATTGTTCTTGAGTTCTCAGTAGTCCTCATTGTCCGCTATGTAAGTCCGGTTTTATCCCATGCTTTTTCAGACCCAGGCTAGCTGGTCTTGGTGAATTCCCGAAAGATCATCCCCATTGTCTCAGTGTGTGGGTGTACCCCTGACGGTCCTGAGTTCCTTGCTCGTGCTCCCCCTCCTTCTGCTCCTGATTTGGACCTTGAGATTTCTGTCCGGTGCTCCAATGTGGGTCTCTGTCTCCTTTCATCGCCTGATGAAGGTTAATATTCAGGAGGATGCCTATATGTTTGTCTTTGGATTCACCTTCTAATTTAGCTTCTCTAGGACCTGTCATTCTTCCTAATCTCTTTGCTGTTATATTTGTCTTTTCACCATATAAATAAAATCACACACATACACACACACACACACACACACACACACACACACACACACACACACACAAAGAGAGAGAGAGAGAGAGAGAGAGAGAGAGAGAGAGAGAGAGAGATGCACACACTTTAGTCTACTTAAAAATTTCTACAATTGGACCCTTGGTTTTTCCTTGTCACCATTTTATGTGTGTGAAGGGTCATTCTTGGTGACTTTGTAGTCATCTGGCCATCAATCTGTCCCCGGTCTTTCTATGACATTACTTTAATTATAACATTTCTTCCATAACCACAAAGAGTCACTATTGCATGCTACATCAATTCCAGCTATTCTAGATGTAACCTTTTTGTTACGTATGCTCTCTTACATCTGTTGGGGTTCTGTCTTCTTGCTGACCTGGGCTTCACCTGCTTGATCACCAGTCTGTTCTTCTTTGCAGTTCTTATGGTCTAAACTCCCTGGGGTAGAACATTCTCCTACAATGAATTTGAAGAGCTCAGACTCAAGGCAGGTTAGATGCTGCTTCAAAATTTAGAGATTGCCAGCTCTAACTTCATTTTGGGGTCCTTTACTTTATGAAAACCCCACTTTTATATTCCATTAAAAGCAGGTACCTCTGATATGGAAAGGAAGTAGCCCCATTTCTACTGTGTCCTCAAGTTCTGCATCTGCAACACTGAGTTTTAGGGGTGAAGAAGAGGAAGTTGCTGTTGCATTAACATCATCTTTAAGGACATAAGAAAAATACTGTGTATACCTTGGATTTTCTAAACAACAGATCTTGTGTGTGCATTCTGAATATTAGCAGAGGAGAATGAATGTTGGAGAAGGTGGAGTTAGAACTAAAAATTACATTAGACATGCCTGAGAGTTGGAGATTATTAATCAAGTTAATAATTTAAATAAGCTAAAGTAACTTAATTTGTACCCACCTATCTACAAGTACCATGAAAAAGATAAGTTCCCTTAATTTTGAAACAAAAATTTTCAGGTTCTGTTGGTTAATAGTTGTGCTCTAGGCTGGGTATTATGGCATGTGCCTGTAATTCCAGTTCCTGGGAGGCATACATAGGAGGATAAAGAATTCAAGTCCAGCCTGAGGTACATAGTAAGACCATATTCTCCCACAAAATCCGACTGTATTTTACTTCTAGTTGATATATATACATATGTATATATATCACCAACCATATTTTTTGTATCTGGAAGAGCCTTAAAAACAGAGAGCGCTATCATTCTTTTCTTTCCCTGAATTCAATACTTTATATATAATTATCAACATAGTTATAATTAAAGAGTCTCTGTGTGCTATCTTGTTTTGGTTTATGGCAACTCTGACAAATACTCAAGAAGTAGACGACAAAGATCTTGGATAGTTTTCACAGTATTGGAAAATGCTATATACACTGTCAGGGAGAAAAGAAGTCAACATTTTATCAGTCTGTGAGCCTTACTAACAACAATAATAACAACTGGCTTAGCAAAATATGTCCATTGGTGCAATGGTGGCAAACATCTTATAGGCGTAACCAACCACTGTTGGATTGGATTAGGGCCTGTTTCAAAAGAGGGAATTTATGCTTGGTACTGTCAACTAGGCCTAAACCAGTGGCTGGATATGTCATAGCCTTCAGGAGAAAAATAAAGACTTACTAAGCTAAATGGATATAATGCAAACTCACAGTGGCTAAGATTGCAGGTATATGACCTGTACAAGATCAAACCAGCCTAAATTCCCAAAGAGGGGAGACGGGCTCATGTATTCAAACCTCTAGCTTAGGAGATATTTGTGATTGATGGATGCCTGGAGAGAGAGTCAAGTTTCTTCAATGAAATGACTGCCCATGCTCCATTAATGGTCTCATACCCATATATATATACAGGTAGTGCAAAGCTTAGTAGACGAGGTTAAATTGAGAGAGAAAAGTAGTAGGGGGGAGAGGAGAAGTAATGGAATTGGATTTGATCAAAATTTTCAATTAATTAACAAGGGCCTAGGTATTTGTTATACTTGTCTCAGGTATATTAATTAAGTGTAGAGTATGAAAGAAGACAATTTACACATGAGTGTTCCAGCCCCCACTCTTAAACTAAGCCCGCCACTACTTTACAATGACAGAGTCAAACCAATTGATTCCTGTGTGGAGTGCACACATGTGGAGCTCTAGAATCATAAAGCAGCCATATTTATTTGCAGTCATTCTGCTCCAAAAAATAATTTGCTCTCAAAGACACAAATTTAGTTTGGAAATTTTGCAACATGCATCTGTTGCACAAACTGAATTCTAGAGAAGGAGAGTACTAATATAGAGCTGAATAAATCTGCAGAACTTGGAAACTCTGCTGTTGCTATTCTTGCTCCATTTTTGGACTTGAATTTTTTTTAAAGATATAATTCGTAAGGAGACAAATCTTAGAAATGCCTCTAACATCTGATGCATTCTATTGGAGTCCCATCTTCTGCAGATGATTGTCCCTGTATCTTCTATAGAGATGTTCTCTCTCTTTTAATGATTTGATTTACAGTGTCTTTCCTGGCTAGCCATAGGATATGATGCTGTTCTGTGGTGCTTGATGGCAAAGCAAGCCATGGCTCAACTTCAGATGTCTTTATAACATTTTCAAGCTATACTGTAACCCCACATCAGTTGAAGAACATCTGTATTTTGTTTTCTAAAATATATCACTTATTCAAGTAAATTTCCTGTATGCACTTGTTATTCCTATTTTGTATATTCTATATGAAAAAGTTTTGGGAATTTCTCACCAATTGTTGTTCATTGATGTCTTTGTAACTCTTGGTATGAATACTCTTCATTTATTTTGATTAGTTATTTGAGAATTTTGCATTAATAGTTTTTGCTCACTTTTAATGAATATATTCTTTTCCATATATTATTTTTTTCCCAATTTAATTCAAAAACTGATGACTTCAGTTTCAAAAGGGTGTATCACATGGCTTAGAAAGGCCTCTTTGATCACTGTTTGGAAATGTCTCTCTAAACATGATGCGACTCACAAAAAGAGGAAGGCAAGTCTTAGGAAGCTGAAATCCCCTGAGCTTTTTATTCTCTCATTATTTCTTCTAGGTTTGACACATCCCTTGGGAATTATGATAATAGTAGAAAAAAATCTACCAGTGGGCTTCATGTGGGACTAGATGTCAGGGTCTGTTATACTTACCCTTGACTGGGCAGAGGTGGTCTGCTAATATATTAAAATACAAATGCTCATCAACGCTCATTTTAAAGAGACAGAACATCAACAAGCATTTATTTCAATTCCTCTTTATGTGCTTATTAGAAAAGAAGTTGCCAATATACTTGTGGCTACTCAACAGTTTTCACAAGAGGCTTTGATTTTTATTGTGGATTTGGCTCTGAAGACTGAAAGGGTGTGTTTACCCGTGTGGATAGAATATTCTGCTAAAAGATAACTGTGCTGAGTGATGGAGTAGTTGAAGAATCATCAGGAGACTGTAACTATGATGAAGGATTATGACTGTGTGAGTCAGTATCCCTCCAACTGTACTGGTTTAACGTATCCTTCTCGAGAAAATATCTGCAAACAAATACATTAAATCTAATACTTTGGGGTCTCCCTTATGTCTAGTTTTTAAAAACATTTGAATGTAAGTTTTCTTCTCATTTTATGTTACTTTTCAAGAAAGAACACAGCAACGGAAGATGTGATCTCTTTGGGGGATCATCTTGGCTCCTCTGCATCATCCTCTCCCTGCCGAATCCCTAGACTCAGCATGTCTCATCATCATTAGAGCCCTTAGCAGATTGTCTTTAAATCTGTTCACCTGTCTCCTTTACTGCAACATGAGCTCTGCAAGGTGACTCTGCTTCATTTGCTTGACCTGAGCCTTTGATCCAGAGTAGAGCCTGACATCTAGCAACTGTATTCATGGAGGAGAGGCCACTCACTGAGGGTACGCATAACCTGCTTCCTTCGTTTCACTAAACTGGGAACTCCATCTTTTTGGAATAATTCAAAATCCAGTCAGAAAACCTTTGAGGTAGATGTCTCATTTGAACACTGAGGTTGACAGCGGGTATGGACTTGCCACCCAGACTGTGATAGTGAGAGGCTTTCTGCCACAGGTTTCCACTCCTCTCCCACCTAACAAAGCTGTTTCTAGTCAAAGCCATTTGATACACACATATCTTGCTCTCTCTCTCGCTCTTGGGTTCTCAGTATCCTGTAGAGGAATGCCAGATGAGGGAAGAGGCTTGGGAGGAAATGGATGAGGACAAGAAAGGAAGAGTCAACAAATTATTTTTTCTTTTCACACCAGCCCAGTGCTATTGTAAGCCTTTGAGAAAAGAAAAGGGTGTTAATGTATAAATGTTTATCTTTAAAATCAGGTTCAACTGTTATTAGTTATGGGGCAAAGCAATAATAGCCCATGAAGGCTATCCCTATGACAACCGACATTTAACTCTTTCTTGTCACTTTCAAACACTTATAATTGGAGATCAAAGAAGTTCTAGGAGGTCAGGAAACTATTTCTTCAGTTGCTGTTTTCTTCTATCAACCAAGACTCTTGACAAGAGCAAAGAAAAACAGTCAATTGCTCCTGCCCGTCCTTGGGGCCAGGCTGTGGGAGTGCTGACGCAATTAATTTGATGCTATTATGCCATGACATTGTGTCAATATGCGATGATGTGTTGTGATGGCACAGCGTCATCACGTGGTGACGCAACATCATGACGTAAGACGTCACACCGCCAATTAAAGAGGTGATTCCACGAGGCTTTTACACTGAGCAACTAATGCTTGATGAAGGCTGGCTCTAGATCTAAGGCAGGAAGGCATCTGAACTGTAAGATACAGGTTGGAAAAAAATGTTTCTTTGCATGTTTGTAAATCATTTCTAAGAAATTACAATCTCTATTCTTACAAGTCAGGTTTAGAAATCAAAATATAATTCATTTGCTAGACTGCAACTCTCACAGGAGGTCACTGTATGCATTATTTTCTGTGGAATACAGGCTGGCGCTGAACTTAAATATAAATTCACAATGCGATTTAGAAAATATAATCTATCCTTAATTTACATATTTGTTAAAATTATTTAGTGCCTTATAGAGCTCCATGTAAAATGATTTATAATTGAAATTACTTTGTATCTAATAATTTTATTTGCACATATTTCATAATAATAGTAATGATAATAATCTTGCACTAAGAGTCTAATAATATGAAAATGTTAAAAAGGAGAAATGATTTGTCATTATAGCTTCCATATGTGTTTATGTGTTATGATCCTAGCCCTATTTTGTATCTTGGTCTTACTATTTTGAAAATGAGGATAATGCATTTTTTCCCTGACTTCCATAGGGATATTGCAATAGCAAATTATTGGATGTAAATGTAATTTGCTATTTAGAACAAATGTTATGTAAATTTAGTGTAATATTTGGTATTTTCTCCAGAGCTTACATAGGCTCTACTTATGAACATCAAACGAGGAATTTGTAGTTAAATTAGAACTGAGTTGGCTTTCATATTTGATATTTCATTTTTACTTTTCCCCCGACTGCTTCAGCTTGAGACTTGTTTTCAGAAACA
Source organism: Microtus ochrogaster (assembly GCF_000317375.1). Classification (NCBI taxonomy): domain Eukaryota; kingdom Metazoa; phylum Chordata; class Mammalia; order Rodentia; family Cricetidae; genus Microtus; species Microtus ochrogaster. The sequence continues at coordinate 4,477,852 of NW_004949102.1, read as the reverse complement.
AATCAGGTGCTGAAGCGATGATAGTGACGTACACAAGAGATTCTATTTGTGACATTTCTAGGCTTGTCAGCTCCTCTGTCCTGAAAATGAAGGAAGGTGCACATGTGTGAGCCAGAAGAGGAGCAAAGGTTCAAAGTTCCCTTGTTCAACAATGCAGGTTCCTTTAGCAGCTTACAGTCTAGCGAATGAGAGACAAACAAGTGTCCTTTGCTACTCCTGATTTTCCGTGGTGAAGTGAAGAGATTGCTCTGTTGTCTTAAGATTCACATATGCTTCGTCATCCCTTCTATAACTCCGGTGAATTTCATGCCTTCTGAAAGTGCTACATGACTTTTTGATGGAGTTTGAAATGGTGGCTGATTGCTTTTGAATACTGAAGCTCCACTGGCTGCTGGCAGCTCACATCTGCAAGCAGCGAACAACAATTAGCAAATTTGTGAATTCGCTTTGGTTTATAGATTAAACAAGTGAAGTAATTCTTTATCCCTTTACCCAACAGGCTGTATCTTGATTACAGGATATTGTCGCTCATTAATAAATATAACTATTTTTAGATGCCATCAGTGCCTCTATATCTTGCTAGCTTGTCTTTCTGTACCTTAGTGACTACTTGTCTGTCTCCAGGAACCACTTACATCATGTTCAGGGTCCAGTGCTCAAAATCATTTTAGATTTTAAGGCACAGACAAAGAGAGTTAAATGTATGTAGCTTGTAGACACAGAGCCCATGCAGCTGCACAGGTTGTATGCCTCACACCCCCACCAAGCTCTGCTGATCACACATCTGGAAACAATTCTTCGTGCTGATTCTGAGTTTCTAGAATTTAAGAACAGCACCCATGTGCTCCAGCTTGCCTATAAGGTAAGTTTCAGCTGATTTATAGAACTTTCATTTCTCTCTAATTGATAATCATTTTTTTTTCTTGCTGGTAATGATCTATGGTCATTTCTTCCTGATCTATATTCAGGAAAACCCAAAGCAGTAAATCTAAAAAATGACTTAAGTTACTTGAATTAATGAGACTTGATCTAAATTTGGGGATTCTGGGTTCGAATGAAAGCTCTTAAAAACATGTTTATCATCTTTAAGTTTATGGAGTATTTAGAAAGAGTAGTGCAAATACAGTCTTACACTGTTAATCTTTCCTGACCTAGAAGAGGACATAGGAGAGTGAGAATATTTGTTCATATAGAAATCATAACCTAATTGTGCTTAATGATGTGTTTTCTTGACCGGAGATGCAAGGGCAAGCCTTTCTTGAGGAAGTCTTGCCCACGCATGGTTTTACTTCACAGAGATTTCTTTCTTTTCCGAAAGCAGACTTCAATTCTATTTCCTTATATATTTTTAATTCTGAATAATTAAAAAATTTAAATGTTGAACTGGCATTCATTCTACATTGAGAAGAATCATATGTGTTTCTCCCATATTTGAGAATGGATGGAGAACAGATACAACTTCAAACTGTTGGTTGTTGAGTGTTAGTAATATGGACTGAGTTGAGTTCCCTTTGGGCTGGCAAAGGAACTCAACGTTCATTCAAGCAAATTCCTACTGATGCCTGATTCTCTGAAGTAAAATTCCAGCAATAGTGTGGTTTTTTTTTTTTTTAAGTAACCAATATGGAGAAATTCAATTTCATATGCTTTTGGCATATCTTTCTATCTTGTGTCATTTACTTCTTTATGTCCTTTAGAGTAAAACTGTTTGCATTCTCTGGACAATTAAAGATATTTGAAGATACCTCTGTGTTCTCTTTCCATTTTTTTTCTTTCAGACTAAACACTCCTTTTCAGATGCCTCTTTACTTGCCATGGTGAACTTTGACTTATTTATTTATTTATTTATTTATTTATTTTATCATTCTAGTATCAGAAATCAAATGTTTGCTATGTTTATTTTTTGATTCAATATCAATTTGTATTTTCAAATTTCAACCTTCTAAGATCTCCAATGTGGAGTCCAGTTGCCCATGCTGACAAGAACAGGTCTTGGCCTCACTTCTCCAATATACTATTCTCATTACCATTATTGTACCAAAATGGAGTGCAAGCGTATAGGGTAGCTAGACCTGCTGATTCAAACTGAACAGTGTTACCCAACTTTCAATGTCTCTTTCAAAGTAGCCATTTTTTTAAAAAAAAATAGTATATACCTGAGAAGTCTGGGTTTTTTTGAATCCTAAAATTATCTCTGTTAAATTTCAATCTGTTCAGCTTGATCCGCCGCTTCACTCTGTCGCATCTATTTTGCTTTATGTAACATATTTGTTATCCTTAGCTTCTTGCCATCTTTCTATTTTAAGACCTTGCTGACTATGGCTCTGAAAGTGTTTAGGAACACAAGCCCTGTGGCCTAATTCTTCGTGCAGATCAAGATCCCTTTCTTCATTGCTAGCCTTTGTGTCAGGTCAGTCAACTAGTTACTTGTTATCCTACCCCCAAATGACGATTCTTTCATTCTTTCCATTCATACGCGAAAAGCCCAGTTACATGTTTTGCTGTAATCCAGTGCTAATGACTGACTGCATTTCCTGACTATGCAGACAGCCTCTCACAGGAAGTTGTGAAGTTCACATACACAGCATGCTATGCTAAGAAGTCCAGTGACGATACAATAGATGCACAGAGGAGTCACAGTATCAATAATCCGCAGGTAATTAACGTTGGTTGTATTTATCTAAATGAGAATTAGTTTTGGACAGAGTCCACTGAGTTTTTCCTCATTTGGGGCCCTCATTATTTTAGCCTGGAGTCAGTTTTCTAATGACAAGGAGAAAATAGTATCATAAAAATTCATAGTAGGCCATTTCAGAGGAGCGCTTGCTTCAGTAGGAAGTGTGAGGTGTAGGTAAATGATGAGTGGGGGTAGAATTTGCTGGAGTGAGCCACGTGAGAGAAGTACTGCAAAGCCCTTCTCCAAGCAGTGCCTTTAGGTATCAATGCTGTCATCAAATTGAGTCAGGGCAGACTCCAGACCCTGATTGGGTATTAACACACTGTGATTCTATGCTAGATAGGAAATAGACACTTTACACAATAACCCCAAGTCTTAAAGGGGAAATATCAGTGAGTTCTTAGCATAGTCTATGACTTACTATGAGCCTACTAAGTAGCTCTGTTAACTAATTAACTATATTCTACTATGTGACAGATATGGGTATTTTGTGTAATTCAGAAAAATGTGCATTTTGCCTTTCTGCTAAATACAATAAACATAATTTATATAATGACTATAAACAAACATAAACACACACCTTGAATTGGCTCTAGAACAGATAGATACTATGCTTCAGTAAGTTTATCATTTTCCCATCAAACAGTTGAAAATTAACCACAAAATGTCTCCATGGGGAAGTATAGTTGGCTTCCTTGGTTATTACACAGAATTGAAAGATTCCAGGTACGAAAGGAACCTTGTAAATAGCAAAGTACACTTTGTACTTCATAGGAAAGAGCATGGCAGTAAGAGATGTTGAATGATTTCAGAAACCCACTTAGTCCATCTTAGAGATAAAACTAGACTTGTTGATTTCTTAACTGTTTGTATCTACTTTTATTCTGTAATACACATTTGTTGACTTTTTATGTTTGTATTATGTTTATTTTTGGTTTTTATAATACTTTTTTATGTTTTGAAATTAGAATATAATTGCATCATCTTCATCTTCCTCCTCTCCATTTCTCCAAATAGACTCTCTCATGTACCCAACCCTTCCTCTATTTGGACTTTTCCACTTGTAACCACTCAGAATGACATATATTCTTAAACATGACTCCAGTCAAATGCCTAAAATGTTCCCGGAACCTTGTAACTTGTGATACAGCGTCACAAATCACAATCTGAAAAATGCCATTTAACTTGTCTGCTGATTCTGAATATGCAAATTAGTGGAAAGTATAATAGATAGTACTGATATACATACTTTTTTGTACATTTGCAATAAATTTGTTCAAATTAGTCATCCTTTGTTCTGATCCTCATGCAACTGAGATAATAGATACCTTTCGTTTACAAATCAATCTATTTGGTTAGGAAATTTTCCATGGTAGGATCTAACCTGGGGAAGATGAAATAGCCATTTTCTGAAAGTGAAAAGCTAAGTGTTTTTTCATGGTCAGTTAGATAGTTGGGTGGGATCATTTCTGATGCTGGGTAGGGGGCGAAGATGCCCGTGAGCATAAAGAAACATCATGGTAATGCGGAATAGGATGTGCCTGGTGACGAGGACAAGAACTCTCCTTCAATATAAGGTGCTGATAAATTCAAGGTCAGTAGCTTTGTATATCCCACACCACTTGTCCTTGGGTCAAACAGTTTTTCTTGTTTTATTTTTGTTCTTTTCACTTTAAAATGCATTTTCGAGCACAAATTCTGTGATTCCTGTTTTGTGACATGCTATTAGTCCTGTCTCGTTTTCCTTGGCCATTGTAAACAAGGGGCTGTTAGGGCGGACAGATGGTCAAGGAGCAAGCGCCTGGAAATCACAGCCCATGCATAGACAGGGCAGAAAAAGGGACTGGGAATTTCCAGTGGGAACACAAAAATAGACCAAAGAGAAAAAGAGGCCAGGAGACTGAGGACTGTGGAGGCCTTAGAGCTCAGCTTCCTTGGTTTGTAAGTCAGGAAAGTGTGGCTCAGAGAGAGGACAATACTGTAAACAATAAGGAGCTACAGCTCCAGACCTGCCCTGAAGCTCAGGCAATTTGACAGGTTCCACTAAGGCTCTCCCTTATCAATATTTTAATCAGAGATCTCATCAATTTGAAAGAGCATAGCAAACAATAGAAGAAACCTGTGCATCTCTCTCTCTCTCCTCCCTGAGCCACACTTTAATCAATTGCTGTATTTTCTTCTGATTTTCAAAAAAACAAATAAAACAAAACAGAATTTATTAAGCCCTGCTGACATGTTTCCTGTCTCTCCCCTTTTCATTCAGGGCTAACTACTTATGTTTTCTTTTCTTTCTTATTCTTTTAATTTTACTACATAAATACATAATGGTACCTGCTATTTTAGCACATTATAAATATATAGAAACATTAAAAATTATGCTTTCTGATTTTTTTGTTCAACATTATACTTCTGAGATTTTTCTTTGTGTAACATGTAGCATCAGGCATTCATTTTTAACCGAGGTGATTTCAGTGCACAAATATACCACAGCCTATGTTGTCTTCTGTATTGATAGGTATTCAAATGTTTTCTTCATTATTAGAAATAAAGCCATGGTAAATATTCATATATATTCATTTCATTTTACTCTATGTGGTTTCTCTGCTGCTTGGCTGGGAAAGGGTTAGGTCAGCAGGACTGGGGGTAGCTGAACCCCTGGGATTACAGCTTGTAGGCTCTGGCAGCCTTGTGCACTTAGCAGAGTTATTATCTATAGGCCAATTGTGCAAACACCATCACCCTGCCCTTTTGCTAAGTGTGGGAAGCCAAGGAGGCACGGTTTCCAGAGCAGCAGTTCTTAAAAGTAGCACACACTGAATTACCCAGAGACCATGTTAGAAGAAGCATCCTAGAACTTCCGACTCAGTGTGTCTATTGTGAGTCCAAAGGATTTATATTCTAGTAAAAATTGCAAAGTGATGGTAATGTTCCTGGTCTAGAGATCACTTTTGAGAGTCATTAGGGTGTGTGTGTGTATGTGTGTGTGTGTGTATGTGTGTGTGTGTGCGCGCATATGTGTGCATGTGTGTGGGGGGAGAAAGAAGTTGCATGTCGGTTTCAAATAATTATTCAAATATTTTGAAAATATCTTATTATAATTACCACATAATCTAGAAAGTAATTTAAAATTTAAACCATGTGATTCTTTAACAACTTAGAATTTATAAGCTTTATGTGGAAGATAGCACTTATATCATGCCATGCTGGGAAACAGTTTCCCTATAATAGTAAATTTTGCATTCAGTTTTGAGCAAGTAAGCCAGAGGAGAAATTTAGAAAGATAATTAAAGAAGAAAGCAGTTCTTCCTTCCTTTCTTCCTTCCCCATTATCTTTATGGACTAATCAATAGGTCCAGTGCCCACTCACTGAGGAAGAAAAGGCTAAAAGGGAATTATACAACCAAATCTGCGTCCACCCTCTGCAGAATCATGAAGTCACTGGAATGTGCTGTGATGGGCATCTTTTTAGAGTGAGCTGATTCTGTTGAGGTCCACTCCAGTTTCTACATACTGAGTTTGAATACGGCTTGAACGTGTCCCTTGAAGCATCATTATCTGGATGTGTATACTCACGCATGTGTGTACACACAAACATGCACACAGAGATTTAAGGGTTGGAAACTTGGTCTTTGATACAGGCATGGCAAGATGGTGTATCTTTCATAGCTAGCACTAGAATGTGCAAACGTCAAGAAGAAACTATCATCGGAAGGGGTTAACTCTGCTTTCAAGGGATGGTTGGGTCTTACAAGGGTGGGTTAGTATCAGATTATTATAAAAATTATTGTATTATATATGTTTCGTATATGTTATGAAATTTCCAAGCCCTCTTCTTGGTCTCCTGTTTCCTCTTACCATGTTATCATAACTGCCATCAGACATGCAGCCCAGTCCTCTACAGTGTGAGCTCAGAATCTCTGGTTTTTATAAAAGTAAGCCCTGGGCATGTGGTATTGCCCACTTCATTGTACCGCTAGAACTCAATCTTCTCTGGATAACACAGCCTCACTACTTTCCTCTCCTTCCTTCGGCTACCTATTTCTTTCCTTTTATAAAAGTAGCACCCCGCTTTTATCTTCAGTGAAAAGAACACACGGAAATAAAATCTTGTGCAAATAGCAACTCATGTCGGTGGGAAGAAGTAACTCTGAAATGGCCCCCGCTCTGTCCTTTAGCCCTGAAAGGCAGCTGCAGTGAAGTCGTGTCTTTCACCTTCTCCATCTAGAGATGTTCACGTCATCCGGAAAATGAGAGCTCCCCCCAGTTCTCACTTTCCACTCACCTCCATGTGGACACATCCCTGACTGGAGTCTGTTCACCTTCATGTACTCCTACCTCCCCCTCTGTCCACATCATCTCTCCTGTCTATTCGCCTCCCCTTCAAAGTTGCTTTCTCCCAGTGGCAGATAAATCTTCAAAGAGCAAGCTCTACTTGTTACCCAGTTTCTCTGGAGTCATGAACTATAGGTTCCTTATCCTTCGCTTTACAGCCAGTACTCACCTATAAGTGAGTATGTACCATGCTCTTCTTTCTGGGTCTGGGGTACCTCACTCTGGATGTTTTTTTTTTCTCAAATTCCATCCATTTGCATGCAAATTTCAAGTGTCATTGGTTTTTTACTGCTGATGGATGACCCCAGCTAAGACCCTAAATAATAGTGGAGAAGGTGTCTGAACTGGCCTTGCCCTGTATTTAGATTGATGACTATCTTAAATGTCATCATAGAACTTATATCCAGCAACTGATGGAAACAGATGTAGACACAGCACTGGGCTGAGCTCCCAAAGTCCAGCCGAAGAGTGGGAGGAACGAGAATATGAGCAAAGAGGTCAAGACCATGATGGAGACACCCACTGGAACAGCTTACCTGAACTAATGGGAGACTACCAACTCTGGCCTGATAGCAAAAGAACCAGCATTGAACCAAGCTAGGCTCTCTGAATGTGGGTGATAGTTGTATGGCTGGGGCAGACTGTGGGGCCACTGGCAGTGAGACCAGGATTTATCCCTACTGCTTATTCTGGCTTTTTGAAACCCATTCTCTCAAGAGGGATACTTTGCTCAGCCTAGATATAGTAGGGAGGGCCTTGGTCCTTTTCCAAGGCAATGTGCTAGACTTTGTTGACTCCACATGAGAAGCCTTACTCTTTCTGAGGAGCGGATGGGTGGAGGGAGAGGGAAAAGGGGAGACAGTGAGAACTGGATTTGGCATATAAAATGAGAAATATTTTTTTAATTAATTTAAGAAAAGAAAAAAAGAGTAAGCTCTATTGCACAACTACTGAAACCTTCTGAAGTGGCATCTCTTTGTTTTTAGTGTTAAATCCAAACCTTTTACCTGTCTCCAGCATAACCTTGCATGGTAACTGCCTTGACCTGCTGTATGCCCAGAGCCAAATCACAGTCTCTGTCCTCCCTTTTCTAAAGCTCTAATTTGCTATAGTGTAAGGTCCTTGGTATAGATTCTCCCATTACTTGGGAAGAGGGAGAAGAGAGGCAGAGGGAAATTCTGTAAAGGAACTTGGTGGACCCCACTGAACAGGTACTAAGTGCAAAAAGACTTGAAGAAGACAAAGATGAGCAGCAGAGCCATAGCAAGAGGACTTCTGTTGTGTCTAGGGGACAGCAAGGAGGCTTAGTGGCTGGGACAATGAAGCTGAAAGAGTAGCTGAGCTCTGGAGGCCACCAGGCGTAGAGTCTGGAAGCCCTGGTGGGTTCCTCTCCGAACAAAGCCAAGAGTTATTGAAGGATTTGGAGAGGCAGAGCAGGATGAATTTCTATAGAATCACTCCATGTGTTATAGGAAACAACCCGAAGGATCCACAAGGTCACGAGGCCACAGCATTACTGAGGACCTCTTATGATTCAATCCACCATGAGGATTCTGGGGATCGAATTGAAGTTGTCAGGCTTGTTATTAAGTGCCCTTTCCATCAGAACTATCACACTGACCCCCTGGTATTTTTTCACTGTTTGTTTCCCCTAACTAGAATGTAAGCTTCCTAAGGGAAAGAATTATTTCTTGATTTATTTCAATGACCTACAATGGTATCTAGCAAATGGTGCTCACCTTTCTGAGAGGATGAATTTGAAAGGAGTTATCTCACAAAACATGTGGTGTAGACTAGACAGTGGCAAGTTCTGGCCAGCTTCGTTATTTAACTAGAAGGTTAGATCTTGCTTGTTTTTTTTTTTCTTTAGCACTTTAGAGTGGGTTAGAAAGAAAAAGATGATGAGAAAAAGTAAAGAAGGGAACAAGCAAGGAGAAACAAAATGAAAAAGAAAGAGAGAGCCATAAATAGGAAATAGAAGAGAAATTAGGGAAGATTGACAAGAAAAAGTCAAAACTAAATATATTTGAGTTACTTTGACTGATACAAAAAAATTATTAAATTTTTGAATATTAGGGTAAGAATTTTTCTATAATGAAAGGGAGATGATGAATTTTTGTTTTGGATTTGTAGTCTATACTGTCTCTGGGTCAGCTATTTAACTGTTCTCAAGCTTGAATCCAATCGTAGAAAAAACATAAGCCACTGGTGGTGATGGCTGTGTCCCAATAATTTCCCTATTTTCTTTCTAATCCTTATCCTCTTTTTGTTTAGGTTTATTTATTTATTTATTTAAACGCAAACAGGTAGTGTAGGCTGTTGCTTGCTGACCGCTGGTCTAATGAGTATTGTTGGTTAAGTACTATTCAGTATTGACTGTAGCATAAGGATTAAACTAAGGAGGATGCAGGACCAATCGTGACTCATCTGTGAAAAATAACAAACTAGAGATGCAATGGGCCCAGGTTAACCTGATGAAGGATTTTTATCCAAAACTACAGAAACACAGATAGAGATGAAATTTTAGTATGTGCTTTTAAAGGAAATTAATGCAAGAATGTTGCTGCCTCATTTATGATAAGGTCATAGAAGTCTAATAGGGTAAGAAAGAAATATTTATGAGTATAAGAAAGTAGGAAGAAACTAAATTTGTTCTTATTTGTAGAGTGTGTCATTATTAAAAGGAAAATCCAAAATAATCCATAAACTGTTTGAACTAACAAGAGAGTTTATAATGTCCTTAGATAGAAAGTTAATTATGCAAATTAATAATCATTCTTATAACAAAAGTTAATATTTACATTTGATTAATATGTGCTAGGAGTTTTGCATATATTAGCTTATTTACTCCCACAACCACTTTCTGAGGTGTTGCTGGTATTATTTGAAACTTGAGAAAATGAGGGTTTTTAAGAGTAGAGATTTTCCACAGTGACAGAACTGGTAAATAATAAAATTGGTATGAACTAACTTAGAAATGGTGACACTGCTTCTCCTTCTTTTGTATTAGAACTATTCCATTAAAAAATAGTAGAAGAAAATGCTTTCCTTGATATCAAATACAATATATATATATATATGGTCTTAGGAATAAGTATGAGAAAACCATATTAAAGGCATTATACTAAAGCAAAAACATAGATATTGAGAGAAAGAAAAGTCCTAAATAATTAGTGATACCATGTGCTTACTTAAATTCATGGATTGAGTGTTACAATATTGTAAAATTGTGTACTTTTTCAGGCAATTTGCAAACACAATGAAATTTAATTAAATGATAACTAGTTATGATGCAAAGAAAAAGAGTTGACATGATTTGAAGCTTATATGGAAACCAAATTGTAAGAATAGAAAATTCTAAAATGATTAAGAAAGCAGAAAATAAATTGCCCATATACAAATTTTAAAAAGGCAAAAAGCATGACAGCAGTTTGATGTTTGACATTAGCTTGGAGATCAAGCAAACAGATCAAGTGGAACAGAATAGGTGGCTTGAAAGGTTATTCACCTATAGACTGTGGAAAATGGAGGTTGAATTGAAAATATCTGATCATTAATTGTGTTTATTTAAAAATAAATTAATTGATGTTACTATGTTTATAGAAATAAATTTAAGATGAATTAGGAACCAAATGTGGAAAAGGAAAGTTTATCTGTAGGAATAAAAACGATAGAAAGATAGATAATTGATAGATGATAGATAGAAAATAGAGAGATTGATAGATAAAAATAGATAGATGATATATAAATAGATAGATAGATAGTAAGATAGATAGATAGATCATAGATAGATAGATTTTTATGACATTAGGATAAGTAAAGAATATTATAGCTGGGCGGTGGTGGCACATGCCTTTAATCCCAGCACTCGGGAGGCAGAGGCAGGCGGATCTCTGTGAGTTCGAGACCAGCCTGGTCTACAAGAGCTAGTTCCAGGACAGGAACCAAAAAGCTACGGAGAAACCCTGTCTCGAAAATAAAATAAAAAAAGAATATTATATTATACTACTTGAGGCTAGAAATTTCCTATGTGACTGAAGGCCAATCAGAAATATAAATTATTAGATCACATCTTGTCAGAAAATACTGGCATATATAAAGATGGCACCGGTAAATGACCAGGAAAAAGGCAAGAGGAGTTCGTACATTAAAGGATAGAGTGCCAGGCCATGGAGAAAGACTGCTTAGTCCAGTAGGGGGTAACCAGAAAGGATCCATGAATAAGGCATCGAGATGATGTGTTTATTGTTCTTTAATTGGAAAGAGAAGCATTCTAGCTATGTTCAGTATTGTCAAGTCTGTGGGAAAGCGGGCTAGAATGAGAGGTGAGAAGTCGTAGGACAATTTGTACTATCAAATACAGTTTCAGGTATGAACTTGCACATCCATGAACCATGTTACCCTAGGGAGATGGCTCCGAAAGAATTTTGCTAGGGTATATGAACATTTCTCACAATAACAATATCAAAAAATAGGAGTTATTTAAATACCTTAGTAAAAAAAAATTGATGGATTCTGAATCACCATTAAATAGTAAATTCTGGAAGCTAGAGTAGCTAAAAGTGAATTATTCAAAAAGTACTTTCCAAGCATCTGTGTATGAGGTGCTGTTACTGTGGTCAATATACCCTCGAGAGCAAGTGAAAAAATCCTTCTGTTCCCTTTTGATGAGAGTAAAGAAAGCATCTAATAAATAAATAATGGATTCTTCAAAACTGCTATGTCTGATGCAACAGATTAGTGAGTAATGATAGATTTGAATTCATACCTTGGAGTTAAGAAAATTTCAGGAAATTAAACTAAACTAAAATAATAAAGTCATATTTCTATTAACTACTAAGTTGATGTAATAGGTATGTTTGAGGGGATGGGCATACTGATCTCACCAATTTACTCATTACACATGTGTATGTGTATGGAGTCATTTAACCACATCCCATAATATATCATGATATTATGGATCAAATGACAATGAAATAAGGACAAACAAGACTGAAAATATGCCACACTCATAACATAGTCACTGTCTCTGAGGAGGAAGAGAGAACTAGATCTTGGACAATATATGGTATCATCTCTAAATTTTTGACAGGGTCTGGAATTCACAATACAGTCTAGGCCAGTCTTGAACTCACGACAATCTTCCTACAAGCCTCCTAAGTTCTAGGATTATAAAATGAGCCAACACATCTGGCCTATATATTAAGGAAAACTGAAACTAATATAGCGCAGTGTTACTTGTTAACCTTGGATGTCAGATATGCAACATTACAATATTTTTCTTTGTACTAAAAAAGTAAAAAAGTTAAGGGAGAACTTTGCAGAAAGCCTTTAGCATGGTATTGATCATGGGTCATGGTTAGTAACTATAGCCTTTGCTACTGTTATTGTTTTTAAGATTGTTCCTCTCTAACTCTGCTCTTGCAGCATCTTTTTTTAATTTTCTATGCGCCCAACTTTATCCGTAGCTAGACTTTGACACTGACAAACTTTCTTCCTTGAATTCCATGCCTAGGTCTTTTTCCCCCAAAACTCTTTTCTTCAAATACCTCTTTGTTTTCTCTGCAGAAAAGCAGCCCCAGTGGACACCATTCTTTCAAGCATTTCACCCCTTTCCCACCACTGCCCGAGTTTTTGAGTTTTAGTGCAGCTGTGGTTGTAAGGAGTACCTACTGAGAAACTCTCTATATAATTTAGGTAAATCGCTAACAAAATATTTAGTTTAATTACTCTTAATATATAAATTGTATTGGAACCAGGTAGACTGTGAGTTCAAAAGGGAGAAATAAGTGACCTTTCCAAGACTGATGGCTGTGGGGCAAGGTGTGGAGCCACACAACTGATCGTTCTTCAGTTCCACGGGCTTGTGGTACTGGAAAGCTGGGGCACCCAGTGCCAGCTCTGGAACTGGCTTCTGATCCATACACAGTAATGTGTGCCTAGAGAGGCTGGGGTACCACCCTTGAGGTGATGTTATACACAGTGAATGATTTCCTCATGAAACACCCGTTTCTCCTCTCAGGTTCCTTCACGTCACATGATACTGGAATGTGGAGAGTTCCTTGTCACCCCTTCCTATAGGTGCTCGCACAATCCCTTCCTCCTCCAGCCATCTTAGTACTCTTGGACATCTTTGCTTTGTGGGTCTCTGTCCTGTAAGTAACTGTTTGGACAGAGCTTGTTAAATTTAAGTCCTAAGCAATGTTTTTCCACAAAGTTTACCAGTGGGGCTTTGGGAGCTGGCCCAGTGCATGGAAGTACTCACTGAGTAAACGTGGGGGAAGACGGACCCTAAAAAGATATCCCACACTAGCTCAGAATTGAGTATGATAAAGGGTCATTTATTTAGGGGTAAACTCACAGATCACAGTCCTCTGCTCCAACGGGAAAACAGCAACTGAACCCAGCAGCAGGAAGAGAGAGGGAGGAGCACTTTATATCAGCGTTTATAGTATCACGAGGCCACACCAAAGTGGGCGGGTAACTTAAAGGCTACTGGCTGAAGGATTTCCTACAGCACGTGGGGACCTTAGTTCACGTCTCAGCACTCATGTAGAATGCCAGGAATGACCATGTCCCTGTAACCAGAGCTGTGGGGAACGGAAATAGGATTGGTGGCCTCTGATCTAGCTCTATCTAGGTTCCGCAAGAAACCCGTTGTCAAGGGAATAGGAAGGAAACAGTGATGGAGCAGGACAGCTGACATCCTTCTCTACCTTCCAAGAGCACGCCCACAGAAATGCGTATACCTGTACATGAACACACTCTGCAACACTACTCACACTCACTCACTCACTCACTCACTCACTCACTCACTCACTCACTCATGAGAGAGAGAGAGGCATATACTTGCACATGCGCACATTTACCAACACCACATACACACAGACGAGTGTACCTGCACATACACACACTCCCCAACAACACCCACACCCACACACTTTTTGAAAAGATTCCCAAGAAGAATTCATGTGAAAAGCTGAAGAAAAATCTTTGTATTTTCTCTGATATTCTTTAGAACCTATTCCCTCACCCCTACATGATTTAATAGCTCTTGGTCGTTGTTCTTAGAGCTTACCATGCCTAAAGCTATCCAGAATCTTCTTCAGGTGACCCAAAAGTCACCCATATGTGAAGTATTTTATCTGTGAAACTTATTTTCTTTCCTTCCTACAACCCAGTCAACCCACTTCATAATGATCAGGTCCATCAGTCACTTCCCGTGCCTTTGCATTGGCTGTTTCTCACTCTTCTGCCTAGATCAAACCTATTCTGTTCTCTGTGCTACTTGGCTCAGTTCAAATGACAAACTATTGCAATCCCAGTACTTACCCTGTAGCCGTTTGCATTTCCTTGTCTTTGCTCTGGAGGCCCTTTGTGCATAACCTTTTTAATAGAGCTTATCATTGTACTATAATTGCTTGTTGATCCATTTGCCTCCCTCTCTAGTGTCAGGGGCACCAAATTAATTTCATTAATTTGTGTTTCCTTAGCTTTGGGTTTGATCAGGGGTAATAAATGCATGAATAAGTAGAACTTCAATTATGTCAGTATCAGGAAGATGCTGGTCAATTTTGAAGTGCAGCGATGCTGTTTGGAGGGCATAGGCCATGTAGTTCAGCTCCCTTGGACTAAGCTTTTCATTATCTGACTTGATAAAGGGGAGGTAAGATGAAAAAATTTAGCCTCTCCTCTTTTACCATATAGCTCTGTGATTACAGTCTGTTGGATCTGGTCCATGGTTTGTGTCTCATTTTGCTTTCATGCTTTCAGGGTTGAGTCAGGATTCAGGGGACTTTAGGAGGGGCCCATTGCACCTTTCTGCTCTGGATAATTTACTCCTTCCTCTCCTGACCACAGGCGTGCTAAATGCTGTCGTTTATAGGAACCATTCCTATTTATTATTAACCACCACAAAACACAGTGATTCAATAGGTGTGTCATAATTTATTCTTCAAGTATGAATTGGACACCTGCTATCAATCACTGAGTTAAGCATTTAATGGAGATACAAATATTTAACTTGCATGCTAGATTAAATTAGTTGTACTTTCTTTTCTTATTTGAATCAGGCAACTTTCCATTCATGCATCCTTATTTCTCATCTTCTCCATTTTCACATGGCTTGTTGGTTCGCCCATGGTTTTAAAATCCAGCCATTTCAAGGAGGACCACAGGTTTGAGACCAGCCTGGTCTACAATTGCAAGACTGTTTTAAAACAAAGCAACATCACAGAATAAAAACATAAACACTGCACAAAACCTACCTAAACAAACAAACAAAACAAAACATCCAGGAATTTTGGTTCTGCATTCAGAAGAAAGAAAGCAGCTTAACAGGGGAAAGGTTGAGTGGGGCTGCAGAGCTCTCAGTGACAAACCCCTGGCACCCTTTTATCCTTCCACTTTATAGCCTGCCAGCTGAATTTTACCACGGTCCTAGTTTATGTTCTATCCCTGGGGTAAAGCACCATGATCAAAAGCAACTTGGAGAGGAGAGGGTTTATTTCTCTACCCACAGCCCTCCCTAACAACTTTCTCATTTCCTCTCAGAGGAGTTTCTGCTAGCGTTCCAGTCTTTCATAATTGTCATTGCAAATAGCAGCATTTCTTATACTCTAGAGAGCAGAAACCTCAGATCAAGGTGTTGTGAAGGCTGCTTTTGTCGGTGGTTTTTCTCTTTCTAGGTGGCCATCTTCTTTTGTGTCTTTACCTGGGCTTTCCCCTGTGTCTTTTTAAGTCCTCTTCTTTCTACGAGGGCACAAGTCCTTCCTTTTCCTACCTGTTGCTATTCCCACTTGTTGGATTAAGAGAAAGACCTAAGACTCTATGAAGACTACTATCTCCAGATATAGTCAATATTTGAACTGCAGGAAGTTGAGACTTCAATATATAGTGGAGGAATAGTTATACCATACATTCCATACCATCTAATAATCTAAAACTAACAAGCTTTAATTCTTTAACAACAATGATGTAAATAAACATTATTTAATCCTATATATACCTTTGCTTTTCAGAGGACATGGTCTAACATGCCCAGGTAAGAATGTTTGGCTTGTCTGATTGAGGTTGGATTGATGCAGTGGTTTTGCTTAGTCTTGGGGACAGCAGAGTATATGGAGCTCTTTCCCTCCTCTCTGTTTTAATGAGTTTCCCAAGCCTTTGGCTGTAATTCAGACAAGCAGACTCTTCATTGCTTTCAACATACACAATGTAATGAGTTTTGCTTTGCTTATCATGAATTTATTAGTCAGTGTCATTAATTTTAGTGGTTATTTAGTCAAGCATTGTCATTACTTTATTAGGCTCAAAACAGGAAGATGAATAAATACTTCCACTTAATCTACTACCCTCATTTATGTAGAGAATACAAATTTTTGAGTGCCAGCCATTGTTGGAGATCTTATTATTTAATTTCAGATTATTATTTAATTATTAAAGATAGCTTCCCAACTTCTGAGATTTTATTTCTGCTTTTAAAAACATTCTAATATATAAATATCTATTTCTATAGATAAGTAAATTTAAATGATGTTTTAAACTGTGAGTTCATTCAAAGCTTATGTTTTTCATTATTATATAATGAGTGCATTAAGATGAACTAAAGAGTTATTTAAAATTCTTGAATGTCTTCTGCGTCAACGAAAATAACACATCTGTTTGAGCTGGAATACTCTTCTGTTAGATTCATAGCCTGGATTCTTTTGAATGGCTAAGATCAAAACTGTCTTTCCTGTGAGAGTAGAATGACAGTAAGAGCCAGAAGTCTAGTATTCTGCTTCCAGATAATGTCTTCTCTGTGTGACAGAGCGCTGTCATAATATGGTCACCTAAGCAAGACCTGTATAATGGCAGGTGTCATTCCAATGAGAATGGGGAAAATCTCACAAGACCCTGACCCCTGTTGAAGAATTTACAGGCAATTGATGACTGCCAAGGGAGGGAGAATCAGTGTTCTGCAGGAAAAAGACCCAGGTAAGTTATCCAATCACAAGTGATCAGCTCTAAGCACATATACATATAAGCAGCACTGCATGGACTCAGCCGGGTATGTTTATACATTCCCGCACGCGCGCGCGCGCGTGCATGCGTGCGTGCATGCGTGCGTGCGTGTGTGTGTGTGTGTGTGTGTGTGTGTGTGTAATGAGTTTGAGTGGAGATGATTAGGGCGAGTTGGAGGAGTATGAAGTGTGGTGAAATTGCTGCAAATCACCATCCACCTATGAAATTCTAAAGAAATAAAACCTCCTTTCCCTATGTACGTTTTTTATTTTGGCCTATTGAAAATCCTCC